>NW_027656827.1:0-58323 GCF_964235325.1 Thermobia domestica
CACTGTTTAAGTAAAATACCCACGTTTTTAGTTTTCAATTACTATTTGTTAGAACACTATAATTACTTCTTATTTATCAAAGATACACTTAAAAGTTTTGAAATTACAATGTCACCAACTCCTATTGAAAATGATAATGTCCCACAACTTTTACAGTATAACGACGATTCAGCTGAAAGTTTATCGGCAATTGCACTAATACTTTCCGATAACTATAATAATAAAGCTCCCGTAACTTTTGCAGTTTACCGTAGATATTCTTCTAAGATTATTCGTAAATCCTTAACTACTTTCCAGTAATTGTAATTTATAATCTAGTGTATAAATATTCTTCAAGTTAATTGTTTCAAGTTACGTAAAACCAGGGAACGTCTTCAGCATACAACTTCTTCTTTTATACTAATTTGTGATGCCGCTGTTATATACATGCAGACTATTTGATATATTCCACTACTTTTTCTCAAAATGACAAACTCTTGTAACTTTTTCAGTATAGAGATGATGCAGTTAAAAGTTTATTGACAAATCTTCCGATAACTGTAAATGTCAATGTCCCATAATTTTTATTTAGCTGTTGTGTGTTTACAATTGCAACTCGCAGTGTTCAATCAAAAACGTCTTCACTGCAGCAGTACTTCTTCTAAAGTGAAACAGCGCCGATTTCGCACGCCTTATATAGATGCAAAACGTACTCTCGTCCCCAGACGCATTCAGTTTGTAATCTCGCACCCAGGCTCATTTATTTTATAGTTTCATACACAGATACTTTGAAATGTACGTGATTTTTTTTCTAAATTAGTATTAGTGATATTACGAACAGTGTTAATTATATTACATTATAACAAGCACAAAATAATTTCATGATCATTACATAACTTATAAATATCTTGCAACACTTTCACAATTTTAATCGACACGCTTTATATTGAAACTCTAAACAATCTTTGAATGTGATCTTATAAATGGTATTTTGACGGTTCGCTTCATATCTTTTCCGCAACATTTCTAATAGAAACTAGTTAACTTTTGTTCGTTCAATTTCTGTTGGAATCTCATCAGAACAGCTACACTGTGATCCTACAAATAATTTCGAAAATATTAACATGTATGATCCTACTAAAGAGTTGGTTGTTAAAAATAGTTCTGATCTGTTATCTTGTTTCATGATATGAAACTTAATATTGCGAATGTAAGTTTATAAAACTAAAAAATACAAAAAAGTAAAATATAAAAAATACAAAAACAATAACGTAAAACTCAAAATGAAAATGCAGAAAGAAAAATATAAACACAATGTTGCAAACTAACATACAAAATGTAAAATTTAGAACTACAAGAAACAAAATTGTAAACTGAAAATGAAAATACAAAAGAAAAAATTAAAACAGTGTTGCAACTGAAATACAGAAAGTAAATATGTAAAAGTACAAGTTAAGAAATAATAATGTAAAACGAAAAATGAAATTGCAGAAAGTAAAAATTTTTAAAAACATTGTTGCAAACTAAAATACAAAAAATGAAAAAGTACAAGTTAAGAAATAATAATGTAAAACTGAAAATGAAAATGCAGAAAGTAAAAATTTAAAAAACATTGTTGCAAACTAAAATACAGAAAGTAAATTGTAAAAGTGCAAATTAAAAAACAAATTGTAAAACGGAAAACGAAAAATACAAAAGTAAACATTTAAACACAATGTTGCAAACTAAAATACAAAAGTAAAAATGTAAACGCACAACTTAAAAAGTGCAAAACTGAAAATGAAAATACAAAAGAAAAAATTAAAAACAGTGTTGCAACTGAAATACAGAAAGTAAATATGTAAAAGTACAAGTTAAAAATGTGAAACTAAAAATGAAATTGCAGAAAAAAAATTAAAACATACTTGCAAACTAAAATACAAAAGTAAAATGTAAAAATAAGAGTTAAGAAACAATAATGTAAAACTGAAAATGAAAATGCAGAAAGTAAAAATTTTAAAACATTGTTGCAAACTAAAATACAAAATGAAAAAGTACAAGTTAAGAAATAATAATGTAAAACGAAAAATGAAATTGCAGAAAGTAAAAATTTTTAAAAACATTGTTGCAACTGAAATACAAAAATGTAAAATGTAAAAGTGCAACTTAAAAAGTGCAAAGCTGAAAACGAAAAAAAAAACAGAAAATAAAAATTTAAAACATTGTTGCAAACTAAAATACAAAAATGAAAAAGTACAAGTTAAGAAACAAATTGTAAAAACTGAAAATGAAAATGCAGAAAGTAAAAAGTTTAAAAACAGTGTTGCAACTGAAATACAAAAATGTAAAATGTAAAAGTGCAACTTAAAAAGTGCAAAGCTGAAAACGAAAAAACAGAAAATAAAAATTTAAAACATTGTTGCAAACTAAAATACAAAAATGAAAAAGTACAAGTTAAGAAACAAATTGTAAAAACTGAAAATGAAAATGCAGAAAGTAAAAAGTTAAAAAACAGTGTTGCAAGTGAATTACAAAAGTAAATTTAAAAATATCAGTTAACAAACATGTAACCTAAAAATTTTAAAAAATACATAAGTAAAATTTTGAAAACACAATGCTGCAAACTAAAACACAAAAAAGAAATTGTAAAAGCACAAGTTAAAAGCAATCATGCAGTCTAAAAATTAACACACACAAGTAAAATTTTTTAAAACAAAATGTTGGGTTTTCAAATACAAAAAATACAGCACGTAGTAGGTTAGACTGCATAGCTTTCCCAATCACGTTGCCAGTGCCTGCAAAATTTTAGAAAAGCTCACTACGTTTTCCAAATGCAGTCTAACCTACTACGTGCTGTATTTTTTGTATTTGAAAACCCAACATTTTGTTTTAAAAAATTTTACTTGTGTGTGTTAATTTTTAGACTGCATGATTGCTTTTAACTTGTGCTTTTACAATTTCTTTTTTGTGTTTTAGTTTGCAGCATTGTGTTTTCAAAATTTTACTTATGTATTTTTTAAAATTTTTAGGTTACATGTTTGTTAACTGATATTTTTAAATTTACTTTTGTAATTCACTTGCAACACTGTTTTTTAACTTTTTACTTTCTGCATTTTCATTTTCAGTTTTTACAATTTGTTTCTTAACTTGTACTTTTTCATTTTTGTATTTTAGTTTGCAACAATGTTTTAAATTTTTATTTTCTGTTTTTTCGTTTTCAGCTTTGCACTTTTTAAGTTGCACTTTTACATTTTACATTTTTGTATTTCAGTTGCAACACTGTTTTTAAACTTTTTACTTTCTGCATTTTCATTTTCAGTTTTTACAATTTGTTTCTTAACTTGTACTTTTTCATTTTTGTATTTTAGTTTGCAACAATGTTTTAAATTTTTATTTTCTGTTTTTTTTTTCGTTTTCAGCTTTGCACTTTTTAAGTTGCACTTTTACATTTTACATTTTTGTATTTCAGTTGCAACAATGTTTTTAAAAATTTTTACTTTCTGCAATTTCATTTTTCGTTTTACATTATTATTTCTTAACTTGTACTTTTTCATTTTGTATTTTAGTTTGCAACAATGTTTTAAAATTTTTACTTTCTGCATTTTCATTTTCAGTTTTACATTATTGTTTCTTAACTCTTATTTTTACATTTTACTTTTGTATTTTAGTTTGCAAGTATGTTTTAATTTTTTTTCTGCAATTTCATTTTTAGTTTCACATTTTTAACTTGTACTTTTACATATTTACTTTCTGTATTTCAGTTGCAACACTGTTTTTAATTTTTTCTTTTGTATTTTCATTTTCAGTTTTGCACTTTTTAAGTTGTGCGTTTACATTTTTACTTTTGTATTTTAGTTTGCAACATTGTGTTTAAATGTTTACTTTTGTGTTTTTCGTTTTCCGTTTTACAATTTGTTTTTTAATTTGCACTTTTACAATTTACTTTCTGTATTTTAGTTTGCAACAATGTTTTTTAAATTTTTACTTTCTGCATTTTCATTTTCAGTTTTACATTATTATTTCTTAACTTGTACTTTTTCATTTTTTGTATTTTAGTTTGCAACAATGTTTTTAAAAATTTTTACTTTCTGCAATTTCATTTTTCGTTTTACATTATTATTTCTTAACTTGTACTTTTACATATTTACTTTCTGTATTTCAGTTGCAACACTGTTTTAATTTTTTCTTTTGTATTTTCATTTTCAGTTTACAATTTTGTTTCTTGTAGTTCTAAATTTTACATTTTGTATGTTAGTTTGCAACATTGTGTTTATATTTTTCTTTCTGCATTTTCATTTTGAGTTTTACGTTATTGTTTTTGTATTTTTTATATTTTACTTTTTTGTATTTTTTAGTTTTATAAACTTACATTCGCAATATTAAGTTTCATATCATGAAACAAGATAACAGATCAGAACTATTTTTAACAACCAACTCTTTAGTAGGATCATACATGTTAATATTTTCGAAATTATTTGTAGGATCACAGTGTAGCTGTTCTGATGAGATTCCAACAGAAATTGAACGAACAAAAGTTAACTAGTTTCTATTAGAAATGTTGCGGAAAAGATATGAAGCGAACCGTCAAAATACCATTTATAAGATCACATTCAAAGATTGTTTAGAGTTTCAATATAAAGCGTGTCGATTAAAATTGTGAAAGTGTTGCAAGATATTTATAAGTTATGTAATGATCATGAAATTATTTTGTGCTTGTTATAATGTAATATAATTAACACTGTTCGTAATATCACTAATACTAATTTAGAAAAAAAATCACGTACATTTCAAAGTATCTGTGTATGAAACTATAAAATAAATGAGCCTGGGTGCGAGATTACAAACTGAATGCGTCTGGGGACGAGAGTACGTTTTGCATCTATATAAGGCGTGCGAAATCGGCGCTGTTTCACTTTAGAAGAAGTACTGCTGCAGTGAAGACGTTTTTGATTGAACACTGCGAGTTGCAATTGTAAACACACAACAGCTAAATAAAAATTATGGGACATTGACATTTACAGTTATCGGAAGATTTGTCAATAAACTTTTAACTGCATCATCTCTATACTGAAAAAGTTACAAGAGTTTGTCATTTTGAGAAAAAGTAGTGGAATATATCAAATAGTCTGCATGTATATAACAGCGGCATCACAAATTAGTATAAAAGAAGAAGTTGTATGCTGAAGACGTTCCCTGGTTTTACGTAACTTGAAACAATTAACTTGAAGAATATTTATACACTAGATTATAAATTACAATTACTGGAAAGTAGTTAAGGATTTACGAATAATCTTAGAAGAATATCTACGGTAAACTGCAAAAGTTACGGGAGCTTTATTATTATAGTTATCGGAAAGTATTAGTGCAATTGCCGATAAACTTTCAGCTGAATCGTCGTTATACTGTAAAAGTTGTGGGACATTATCATTTTCAATAGGAGTTGGTGACATTGTAATTTCAAAACTTTTAAGTGTATCTTTGATAAATAAGAAGTAATTATAGTGTTCTAACAAATAGTAATTGAAAACTAAAAACGTGGGTATTTTACTTAAACAGTGATACAATGGATGGCCATAATGTGATTTGTAGCATGCTGGCAGCACAAGAAGCGCGTGGATATGAAAATCCAAACGATGTTTTATTTACATGGGAAGTGTTGACGCAATGTCATGCTACTGGTGCAAGGGTAAGCAATGAAGCTTATTCCAAGCTATTGCAAGCGTTGTTCATGCATTTTGGCTGTAATCCTCATGTTGTTTTGGAGAAATGTAAGTCTGCAAAAGATATTATTGATTTATATCATGTAGGCTTCTTTCGCCAAGATAATGTGAAGAATTTAGCACGTGAAAAGTTTATGGAACTTGTGTCTTCAGGGAAAACATCCGGTTTAATTGCAGATGAGTCCAATGAGTACCTCAGTATTTTTCCTGAGCGTAGCAATAATTCTGCACCAGAACATGTAATGTATGGTGCTGGAACGGATGAATATTTTCGTATTGTTAATAGTACAACTAAACATTATACTTATTTCGGACTAACAGGAAAGGAAGTTACCATTGAACGTATGCGCACCAATGGGATTTATGACCCGGAAAAATACATTAATTTATTATTTGAATTTGTAAAGGAGCACACGTTAAACGAGGTCGACAAACACATGTACGTTGGCATGACAATAGAAAGTTCTGCTTCCACGATCAAGAAGCCAATATACATATCGTGGCGTCAAAAGTCGCAATTAAGTCACGAGGTTTTGTTTCAGAGTATTGAAAATGTTTTAAATAGTAATGAAAATTATTTATTTGGGGACAAAGTAACTTTCAAAATTCATATTGTTGATTCACGAAAAGGTAGGGGACGAAGTATGGGTTCAGCAAAATATAGCAGTCTTGTAACACACCTGGAACAGTGTACTATCCCAATGGAAAAGGATGTGTATTGTCTTCCCAAGAGCATTGTCCTTGGGATGGCTAGGGCTGATCATCGTCATATCCAAGTTTACAAGTTAAAAAATCATCCTAAACGATTGTTAAATCAAGCAAAGGATTTGTGTGTCAATGCTAAAGTTGACATTGAAATCCGTAATGGATGTACTATTGATGATGCGAAAAAGTTCCAAAATAAGCTATCGCCTCATTACCAAATTGTCATCTACGAAAAGAACCGATCGAGTCGAAACTACACTGTAATTTATCCTGGAATACATGCATCAAAGAAAATTTTCATTTTGTATACTGAAGGACACTATGAATTAATTACAAACATTAGAACTCTATTGAACAAAAATGGGTATTGTCAGTATTGTTTGGAAGGATATTATCATACAGAAGATCATAAGTGTAACTTTAAATGTAGGATGTGTGAGAAGTATCACGATGTTTCTAATACTAATAATAATATTAAACGTGAATGTAGTGATTGTCGCAGACTGTTTTCTTCAGAAGAATGTTATGCCAATCATAAAACGGTAATTGCTCGCGGAAAGGCTTTATGCGAAACGAAGAAAATTTGTGCCCAATGTGGTGATATGGTTGACATGCGAGGTCGTAAGTCTGAACACGAATGCGGTGAACGTTATTGTAAAACGTGTTATACGTATGTGAACGATGACCACATTTGTTTTGTTCAGGCTGCTACTTTGCAACATGTAGAGGCCTTTTTATACATCATCTTTGATGTAGAGACAATGTTACTTCCTAAAAATGAACAGGGAGAACAAGAACATTACGTGAATTTCGTAAATTGTATTCATGCCTGTTACAAGTGTAAGGACGCAAAGCTGGATGATCCTTGCTTTGTATGCGGAGATAAAAATGGTATCCGTTCTTTTGATTTCCAAGACATTGATGGATTTGTTAATCATGTATTAATAACTCGACCAATGTTTAAAAAAATCATTGTACTTTCCCATAATGGGAGTAATTATGATATGCAATTCTGTGCTAAAACTTTGATAACGAGCCATCATCATACACCTGAAGTAATAATGTCAGGGCAAAAAATTGTTGAAATGCGTTTAGGACAAAAGATTTACTTCCGTGACACGTATTTGTATATGGGAGTAAAATTATCAAAACTCCCTACAACGTTAGGTCTATCTGGAAATTTGAAAAAGGGAGATTTCCCATATCTATTTAACACTTTGGAAAATCAAAATTATGTAGGTCCGGTTCCCGCTCTTGAATATTTCGATCCTGATTCGCGAAACACTGAAGAAAGACAACAACTAATCGCATGGCACCAAAAACGTGCTGTTAGCGGCGAGGAGTATGATCTCCAAAAGGAGATGGTGGAGTATTGTCGAAATGATGTCAAAATTTTAGCAGAAGCTGTAATTAAATTTTCTAATTTAATTGAGGAAAAAACAAATGGCATTCAATGTTTTATCGTCGCGCCTACTATTGCTAGTTTGGCCATACTGACCTATCGTATCTTATATTTGCCTAAAGAAATTATTCCAATTATTCCACCCTATGGGTTCGACCATCGTGACCAACAAAGCCTTAAGGCAATGTACTGGTTACGATATTTAGAACGTACCAGGGGTAATAAAATCCAACATTCAGGGAATGGCTTGGAAAAACGATTTGGGAGGTATAAGGTCGATGGGTTTGAACCTCGAACGAATACAGTTTTCGAATTTCATGGATGTTTTTTCCACGGGTGCTTAACCTGCTATCCTACACTTCGACACGTGTCTTTGGATTCCACCTCTAAGCAAGGTATATCCTTACAAGACCGGTATGAAAGAACCACCACGAAAATAGCATTCCTGAAAAAATTAAATCTTAATGTTGTTCAAATGTGGGAATGCGAATGGGATCATTGGGTGAAAACTGATAAGTCCATGCAGGAGTTTATTCAAACTCACTGTAAGGATCTTGTTGATCATCTAATACCAAAAGATAGTTTCCATGGTGGTCGTACAGAATGCTTTAATGCTTTGTACGATTGTACCTTCGAGGAAACCGTGGCACATTATGATGTAACATCATTATACCCTTGGGTGATGGCACGTAAACCATTGCCTGTAGGTAAGCCAAAAATATACAAGGGGCCAGACTTTCCAGACGTGGAAAGTATTCATGGGTTAGTAAAATGCACTGTTTTACCCCCTAATGATTTGTATTTTCCGGTGTTACCATATGCATGTAATGGACGTCTTTTGTTTGGGTTGTGCCGTACGTGTATAGAAAAAAGTATTGACAATTGCGTGCATAGCGATTCCGAGCGAACCTTAACGGGCACATACTGTACCCCTGAACTCCATGTAGCTTTACAGCTCGGATACAAAATTCTGCAAGTAATTGAAATCTGGGAATTTAACATGGTTGGTGGCGAGGAGGATATTTCAAATGGTCTGTTTGAAGACTATGTGAATTCCTTTCTTCAAATGAAACAGGAAGCCTCAGGTTTTCCTGCTTCTTGCAAAACCAAAGAAGACCAGCAAAAATATATTACAGACTATTATACCCATGAAGGCATTAAATTAAATTATAATAATATAAGGAAAAACCCTGGATTGAGGTATATTTCTAAAATATTCCTCAATTCACTATATGGAAAATGGGGACAGCGAACGGATTTATCGCAATCTGTAATTGTCGATACTCCGGAAAAATTTTTGACTTATCTATGGGCACCACAATACGAGGTGCAAACTGTATTACCTATTGGAGAGCGGCATCTCATTGTAACGTATAAAAACATTGAGAACAAAAACAAACCATGGAAGTTCTCAAATGTTGTCCTTGCCGCCTTCATCACCTCGTGGGCGCGTCTAAAACTTTATGAATTATTAACAACAGTAGGGCCTGACCGTGTGTTGTACTGCGACACCGATAGTATTATGTTTGTACAGCCACGTAATGAAAAACCTCCGCTTTCCTTGGGTTCCTACCTGGGTGAACTAACTAACGAAGTTCCTGAAGGGTGGGAAATTAATGCATTTATAGGAATAGGGCCAAAGAATTATGCGTACCGTTTAAAAGAGGTTGGGACGGACAATGTAGATTATGTATTTAAAATTAGGGGTATAACTTTAAATCATCGTACGCGCCAGGAAATTAATTTTGATCATTTTTATAATCTAATTCACGATAAAGTTGACAGTAAACAGTTAAACAATCCAGGGAGGATTGTTCGAAAGCCGGGGTTTGTCATTGTATCCATGCCTGAAACTAAAACACATCAAAAAGTTGAAAATAAAAGACGTCGACTTGATCCTCACAGTATAACCGAGTTTAAAACATTACCGTACGGGTATCAAAGTAATATGTGTGTCGAATGATTGGTATTATTGTTATGAGCGTTCAATAAATATTTGTATATATGTTATGTTAAATATGTCCTAACATAGTGACATAATCATAATAATCTCGGACAGAGACAAATTTCATAAATATTTTCACAGCACTCGTCAATTGCCACTTCCCTATGTGTATATATGTGTATACGTAAATAATATATTGTTATTGTAAATAATGTAAATATGTAAATATTGTAAATATTATAAATATGTATATAGCATATTGTAAATAATGTAAATATTGTAAATATGTAAATAGTATATTGTAAATATGTAAATGAAAACATCAATATTGAAAATATACAATTAATATTGGTATATGAATATCGAAAATATACAATTGAAATATCATAATTGCAAATACAAAATTATTATATTGAATACTTATAAATATATCAATTACCTAAATATATGTAAATAATATCTCTAATCAATAATAGCCTGCTACTGTAGAACAAGAATTAATGCTAATAAACAAATAACACAAATTTCAAATCCATGTTTTATTTTATACACCCAATAATAGGTATCATATTAAGAAGTATGTGTATTCTGTATAAGATAAAGGAAGAATATATATACTGTGTCATATCAAGTAATTACCGATCAGTTTTACATGGTATAATAATACTTTCTGTGACGTTCAAACCTTTATACAAAATATTGGTATCTTATAAATAAATATGATATTCTATATAAGATAAAGGAAAAGAATACATATGGTTCATATAAGGTTATTTATGTGACAGTATACAATAAATCAGTATGTACTGCAAACCCTGATGACATCGTAATGTCTTCTACAAGGACGCACAAATAAATTATTTGCAAATTAGACTTCAGTTAAAACACCAATTAAAAAATGGTATCATATGTGGTTAAAATACAACTAGAATATGTCTAGCAAGCACTTACATACGTAAAAGTCACAATATATATCTCAACTATACATTTAAGACATGGTTAAATCAGTTACATACGTCAAGCACCACAATATATAACCATACAAACAAACAAAGGTTAAGGTTATGAAAAGCAGCATTAAAATCATAACAAGAGGTCCTAACAATCGTATCAAGGTAAGGTTACATGTATAATAAGGCATAATATATGTCTACAGTACAATCGATAAGGTAAAAGCTATGTGTCCATCATTATACCAATAGGAACCAAACATTACGTTGAAGATAATGCACATGCATAAAGAGTCACTATATACATGTCTACAATGCAATCCAATATTAATACAATACAAACACTTCAGGTGTTTGCATTCACCAATCATGTCACCAAGGAAGAAGTTATGCAACCCTACATTACGTTAAAGGTGACTATAAAACACTTGCATGTGTACAAAACATAATATGCAACCACATATATTCCTGTCCACATATCAGCAATAACACGTATACATACGTCCACTACCAAAAAGTACTTATATACATACGTCATTTGTAATTCAGTTGTGTTTCGTACACCCAAACATCATTAAAAGATCGATAAAATCCCATATCATTCAGTAAAAAGATCGTATAAATGCATAAGATACTTTTCTTAGAGTTGTCTCCGTTTCCTCCCACAATATCTGGGTATGTGTGTACAATATATACTAATCTATACCATACATATCATAATATACCTCTAAATAAACGCTAAATACGAAAAAATCATTCTTTCTAACCCTTTCATTACCAACTAATTAATATTCATGAATAATTAATTCATTAATCTAATTTATGCAAAAATATTTTAAAGAAATCTTGTTTGGCTGCAAAGAAGGAAAGAAGACTCTGGTCAGGTAAAGATTTTATTGTACCCCTCATAAACCTAAAGGCAGGTAGTAGGTTTATTGCACCCTGCAATAAAAATAAACTCAGGTAAGGAAGGGACGATCTTCCTTACCCTCGAGTGGCAGGATCATAAAACAAGCTGGTTGACAGGGGACAGGCCAATTGAAAAGGGATCTTTAAGCCGCAAAGGACCTCCTTCAAGCAATGGGAATCAAATTATCATTCGTTCTTCGTTCTTGCATAGTCCCTCCTCTTTCCTTTTATTATTGGTTCCTATAAGTTTTGGGTTGGAATAAAAAGTTGTAAATCCATTCTCCAAGTCTGGTTTTTCATTTGCTGGAGTCTTTCTATACAAGTTAACAAGCTCCACCTCCTGCCTCAAAGCTCAAACAAGTTAGAACAGAAAGAACTACCTCTTACCAGGCTATATTCTCCTATCTCCTAAGAACCAAAAACAGCTTATAATTCATGCAAATTTAAACATTAATTAATACAAATTAACATACTTGATTAGATTTTCATCCTCTATTCAATCAATATGGTCTCTAGACATAATATGAATATTTTATCTACCTATCAATAAAAATATCAATAACCAATACTACTACACAACAAGGACACTTTGTTCTTTCAACTACCAGTTAAGAGGCCTCCCTACAATGATTGAAATATTTTACTTTTCCACCCATTATCAAAAATTTCATCTATCAAAACATTCAACCCTTGCGTACGTGCATCCAGTCACGTAGTCCTTCCAACGACATTCCTGTCCTGAATAAAAAAATTAACATACAGCTGCGCTCCCTAAACAATTCCTTCTGTGTACATGCATCCAGTCACGTACGCACTCCAACTACTTCTCTGTCACAAAGGATAAAGGAAGCCGGCATGTCAATGACCCTAATTTATTACACATACACATCTGCGGCATCCATTGTTCCCACCTGTGTACGTGAACCCTCAAGGATAAACAACATTCCTCTTAACAAAAGACCTATTGCCAACACTCACCCTAATTTGCATAACAAAGAACTACTTCTTGGTCCTACCACTACTATGAATATTTTATCTACCTATCAATAAAAATATCAATAACCAATACTACTACACAACAAGGACACTTTGTTCTTTCAACTACCAGTTAAGAGGCCTCCCTACAATGATTGAAATATTTTACTTTTCCACCCATTATCAAAAATTTCATCTATCAAAACATTCAACCCTTGCGTACGTGCATCCAGTCACGTAGTCCTTCCAACGACATTCCTGTCCTGAATAAAAAAATTAACATACAGCTGCGCTCCCTAAACAATTCCTTCTGTGTACATGCATCCAGTCACGTACGCACTCCAACTACTTCTCTGTCACAAAGGATAAAGGAAGCCGGCATGTCAATGACCCTAATTTATTACACATACACATCTGCGGCATCCATTGTTCCCACCTGTGTACGTGAACCCTCAAGGATAAACAACATTCCTCTTAACAAAAGACCTATTGCCAACACTCACCCTAATTTGCATAACAAAGAACTACTTCTTGGTCCTACCACTACTCCGTGAACAAAGGAATTTCTAGCATTCTTTCATGCACCTGTGTCTCCTTCCTCCCTCCCTTTCCAGGTAGTTTCTTCAAGTTCATTCACCTGCTCTTCACTGCTTGAGGGAAGGACAAACAAGGGAAGGAACAAGTTTCTTTAGAGGCTTAGAAAGTTAACTTTGTATTCTCAACCATTTGTGTGTTTCCATCAAGGGTTACCAACTTAGATATCAAAGTATATTATCAAAAATATTTTACAATAATTTTTTGTTGTATGGCAACACTGAAAATCACTATAAATATGGCAAAAATATGATAAAAATCACCAAAAACAGTATAATATTATCATAAAATCACCATAAATTGTATAAAATCACCATAATTTGTACCATAAAATAGGATAAAATTAGTAAAATTTTAATAAAATAGTACAAAAACAGATAATTTTATTTTAGGGGTTGGCAACACATGTAGGACATATATGCAGTCTCAACTACTTCCAACAACATTCATTTTCACATATATAACAACAAACAAACCAAAGTACTGAGCATCAAAAACATATTCATATGGTGTAGACTTTACCTTTAAAGCAGCTTATTATTTGCGCGATCGAATACCGCAAACTAACAAACGTCATTGACTCCACATAATTCGAACTACGTGTACAATGGAAAATATATTATATTTATGTACAACACTACAACATACATTGAATAGCCCAAACAATTAAATACCAGTAACAATTTGAATATTCTGTTCTCACTTTTAAGAAGTCGTAAACCACATTTGCTTAAATTTGATTGTTTCTGTACGGTCAATAAATCTTGAATTTCATGTATTGCGTGGAATACGGTATTAATAACATTTGGTTGACTTTATCAATAATTCATCTTAAATTTTCAACCAATTCTGAAAGAAGATGAGATTCACACACGTTCTCTATCTTTACTTCTTCCCAACTCACCTTCATCTATATCATTACATAGATTTTCTATTTATATTTTGTATTACTCTTCCCTATGGCTGCATCTGGATAACTGAAAACACGTTAAAACTGCATTTCTCTGTTTTTATCTGTTCAACATTAAAAAATTTCAACTGTTATTTACTTCGAATTATCCAAAACTTAGGTTCAAAAGTTCGATTTATCCACGAATTTTTATTGTTGTTTTCAATACAGTTTTCAAGGGGAATGGACTTCTGTTCGAATTATCCAATATTTCGAATTATCCAAGTTCGAATTAACGAGACTCCACTGTATGTGGTGAACAATATCGTGTCCGTGAGTTTTCTCAGGTAATCCTGTTTCTTCCCACATTCTCATTTCACCAGTTTTTACATCATCATTCACTTGCCTTCATCATCCATCTCTTTATAGTAAAGTGCACAATCGTTGGTAGTTAAACTGAAAGATTTAATTTCATTACATTTGCTAGCTGCATCAACTGAAGCGAAGTTGAAACTTTCCGAGTTTGTACGGTATTAATAACAGAGACTGCTGGGAAAAATGTGTAACGTGTAGCTAATATTTTTTTTTCTTCTTTTTTAGCCATTGCCGTAGACCGAAGAGCAGACAAAGCACTGAAAACAAAAACCAACAAAAGATCCAATAGCAAGTGCGAAAGGAATGGGATTTTGTGAGTGCAGAAATCCGTAAAACATGGTGACTTCGAAGGCACCTGGATAAGAAAAGCAAGCACTGTTGTTGCATTGTACAGTTCTTTTACCATTATTTCTCTGGAATGAAACTTCTCGACCGCAGAGGATTTAAAACGCAAAATATGATGAAATGTTTTCAAAACATAATCATGCACACAAATCCTAATACTTATTTGCTATTTATACAGGCAAGGCTACTTTGCGTAGTTAATATGGAAGTTTATAAAATGGCGAAATCAGTGATAGCCCATACAAATTTCGAAGGAATTTTTAAGGACTTTTTTATTTGTGTCAATCTAAACAGTAACCAGCGCAACAGATATATCAATTAGTAGATTTGTTTCTACAGTAGTTTGTTATGCACTTTACGTGCAACCCTTTTGCCTTATGTAGATTTTTTTTTTTTTTTACATATAATTAACCCAACTATGGATGTCCCTAAACGATGGGATGTAGATAAGAGAGGGTTTTGCTAAAATCGAAACTAAAACGGTAAAGGGGAAGGTAAATGTTTTTCCGCCGTCTAGCAGACCTCCAAGCTTTTTAAATTTTCTACAAATATTTTCCATGATCTATGGATAAGAAATTTTGCGAAATACGATTGCTAAGGATGGAATAGAGGGGGAGGAACTAAACGTTTCTGCGGTGTGTTCATAAAATCTCGGAAACTTTCGGGTGTATGAGCTTTTTATTTATTTATTTTTTTTTTTATTAGAAAAGTTTTCCTTGAATCCTAGGATATGAACAGGAGGGTAGAAAGAGAGGGAGTTGAACCCTTCCTGACAAGCTACGACAATTATCCAGTTATCATTAAACATTGTGGGTACTTTCTTGGGGGCTTCCGAATGGAACTTATTGCCTGGAGTTTATCTCAGTTAAGGATAACCAAATTTTCATTTAACAAAGAATACGTTTCTTTTGAGGTGGAAGAATTGCTTGGATTGCATTAGCGTTGAAACAGATAAAGAATAAATCGATTGAACTTTACAAAAAGATGCTCAGATCTACTATGTGTGATATAACTTGTTTATTTCCATTTGTAACTTCTCAAATTCAATTTCCTCCTTGGCTATCTTAGGAAGTAATTCTATGATTCATATGCTACGTAGCGTATTCTAAGCATGGTTTATGTCTCAACTAATTTCGTTCTACAGCTAGCAATTTCATTCTTCGACCGGAGGACAAAGTTTATTCTCTTCTTCAGTTTCACCATAGATTTCTCCATATCTACTGAATCTCGCAGTCCTAGAACTTATCGAGTCCAATATCAAAGTTACTGCTTATTGTGGCCAAATGAAACTTAATGGGATCACTACATTTGCTTTAATACACCCAAAAGCACGAGTCTCTAGCATTTAAGTATCCAGCGTTCTATAATATCCTGGTAAAATAAAACAAAGTAATTATTAGTTCCTTTCTTTTTAAATACGATTCTGAACAAGAAGAGATGTTAGAAACTCCCTTCTGCTGGTATAAATTTCATCGAAAGATTTGGAATTGTAAGCTAAGGTTTGGTTGATATGGTCCATGAGATTACCAAAATATTCACATGTGTGAAGCAATAACAAAAACAGTACCCACGTAATCAAAGTAGTTACCCTTGACATCCACATATACAAGTTGCAGAGATAGAACGGGTCACCAGTTTCTGACTCGTGACCAGAAGCACAAATTTCGTGACCCGTGACTCGGAAACAGTCAGATACGTGACCCACCAGACCCAGATGTGACAAAACAGCGCCATACATATGCAGAGTGTGTATGAGATTACCAATGGATTTGTAGCACACTAAATTATCTCCTCTATCTCTCTCATCCAATTGAATTTATAATTTTCTTTCTTACTTCTTGTATGCACGCGCGTGTGTGTGTCAAAGCATTGCACTTAAAGATAACTACAAGGTCTATTAGAGTATAAACGCGTGAGAATCACAGGAAAGAAAAGCTTGTGTTTTTTCTTATAAGAAAACGTCAAATTTGAATCGATCAATTTTAATCGATGACAAGTTTTAATGCATGTAAAACTTGTCTTCTAGATATAAAATACACCGTTGAGCCTAAACAATATTTTGTTACATCTCCTTGCATAGTCTCTGTTTAAAACCATTGCTTTATTTCTTAGTATGAGAAGACGGATAAATGTGAGATTATATATGAAATAGTAAAGGCAACACATTGATTAAGAAAATGTTACACTAGAAATTAAACACGCGAATACTCAAACTCAAGCTCGAGTAGTGAACATCATTGATTCGCTATAAAATTTTGCAGTAATGCTGTATAACTGATACTTTGGCTGCTTATGGGTTATCAGGCCTGTTTAAGTCGTAGTATATCTCCGGATTACAGGGTCAAAGAAGCGAGATCCAGACCCGGGTGACATGGACAAATGTTGTCATCCAAGTGACCCGTTCTATCACTATGGTGAACACGACGATTCGTGAAGCCTGGGCTCCATACAAATCAGAGAACTGCTTTCCCTCACGTGTGATGCATCGGAAGAATTCAGTACGATTCCTGGAGCTGTCTTCCGAACGCATTGTTGAGATGCAATGAAACAGCACAAGTGCACCAACAATGTTGCCAAATTTAGAGAACATGGCAAACGAGCGATAAAACCGCATTTTAAGAACTATAACACAAACACTAACAATTATTCGTATTAAATGGTAACAATAATACAGCGAAAGTATAAAACAACTACAACAACAAAACGAAACTTAGCGGAAATCCGACAACACTGTACTCTCAGGAGATGTTCTCCATATAGCGTGAGAGAAAACGTTGGCAAAATTTCATGGGTGGGGGTTGACACGACTCGGTTACACAATAACGCTCTATTGGGTGGTGAAATTAGTAAATATAGATCAAGCTTCACGACTCATCGCGATCACTATAATATATTGATATGAAACTGCCTATCCGAACCAGTAGGGAATAAGGTGAAAACAAGTCTAGTGAATATGGAAGGTGATGATGAGTTTCAAATAAGGATGGTCAGAAAAATCCGGAGTTTTATTTTCCGAAATCGGAATTTTTCTTTCTAAATTTCCTCCGAAATCCAGATTTTTGATCGGAACGGTTTCCATTACTTTTTTTTAACACGTCCATACTGGTAGGAATAAATTACATTAGCTATGATAGTGAGATGCGATCCCAAAAGTATTAATTCTTTTTAAACAAATAATATACAAATTAATATGTATTGGAGGTTAGATTTTAGTATGGGACGGTATACATACTAATATTGTTAAATGAAGTTAGAGCAAGCAGTGGTGTAGCTGAAGTTACAACATGGCGGTCCTAGTAATTGCTATGTCCTAGAAAGCATGCACACACACACACACACACACACACACAAATATATATATATATACTCTGTAAAGAAAAAATAGCATCACTTGATACTTTTGCAAACTCTGAAGGGTTTTGGATTCAAAACTACATAAAGTACCATAACATTTGGTGTAATTTCATTTCTTAGTATTTGCCGCATGTCTTATCGATTAAATGTTATCTTTTTTACACAATTACAAGGTAATAACAATATTTTACATGATTTCCACGTGATATCTCTGATATACCTACATTTATCATAAATGTATACATAGGATTAACAGCAATGTTGTCAATCAGAAATTCACAGAACTGCAGTAAAAACATCATTTACAAGAAAGAGTGGTGTGGAAATTAACACTTGTCTTTGTCACTAAGCAGTGTAGCCACTTCTAGCCTTCCGCAGTGCTTCCAACCTTCGAGGCACACTGTCAATGAGAGTTTCACAATAAGTAACGTCAATTTCATGAAACCAAACACTAACAACTGCTGCCACGAGTTCCTCTTTTGATCTGAAGCTTTGATTACCAAGTTTTCTGCACATCATACCCCATAGATTTTCAATGAAATCCTGGTCGGGAGAGTTGGGAGACCAACTTAGTCTCTGTATGTTCATGTTACGAAACCATTTTATCCATCACCTGTGAACGGTGTCAGGTTGCACTATCGTCTTGAAAGATAAAGTAATCAAGATTACTTCCTGAAAAGTTATCATGTGCAGCCAGTACCAATTCACGATTCAAGATTTGCAAATATTCTTGAACATTAACACTGTTGGTACAAATTTTAATCCTGCCAATACACCTCGCAGAAAAGCACCCCATATCATAACACTGTCACAAAACTTTTGTGTCTCAGAAATGCAGGAATTTTCAAGTTCTTCTCCTTTCCGCATCCAGAATTTCATTGAGCTGTCATTTTCCATCAGCCTAAACCACTTTTCATCTTAAAAAAAAAAAAAAAAAAATCACGTGTTTGTAGTCTTCAGTCGTCCATGAACCATAACGCATGCAAAATTCACGTCTAGCTTGTTTGTGATTTTCGTTTAGTCTGTGGATTTTACGTGGAACTTTCTTTGTAACACCCTGTTCCTTTAATCGGGACACTACAATAGAATGATGAATGGTAACATCTACCTTGTGCTGAAGCCCAGCAGCAACTTGGCGTGAACTAATTCGTCTGTTTATAAGTGTCATGTCCTTTTTTTACGGGTGCTTAATTTGAAAAGTATTCACACAGTTCCAACAATAATCAAGAGAATTGTAACGTACAACGCACTCTGAGTCACACTAACCCGCCAACACGACCGTGCCGACTGATTACAAAGCCATCGGACGGAAACAAAAGAAAACAACAAATCAACACCACCAGACAACACTCTGATAACAGGAAGACACTTCAATCGATTGATTTCAGTTGTGGAGTAAATATAAGTAACGTTTAGGATCCCAAACCCTTGAGCATTCGTAAGAGTGTGAAGTGATGCTAATATATATATATATATATATATATATATATATATATATATATATATATATATAGGGTGACACATATATGTCACGCATGGGTTTTAATGCCTCATATTTTGTTTGGTAAATTATTAATGGAAGTTTCTCTTTTTCAGGATTGTAAAGGAATCCTGGGAGATTCATCATGGAGAGATTAAGTCCTGAACAACGCACGAAACTGATTGAACTGTATTTTGAAAATCAAAGATCAATCATACTCACCCAGAGAGCATACCGTCGGCACTTCAATGTGCGCCTGACTTAACTGCTCCAGATTTTTTCCTTTGGGGATATCTCAAAGAACGTGTATATGTCAAAAAAAACAACAACCATCTAGCAACTCAAAAACAACATAAGGGCAGAGATCCGTGCGTTACAGCCAGCAACTCTTCGTAAAGTTATGGACACGAACAAAATATAATTTATTTTACCATTTAGGGAATCTAACATGCAGAGGCGGCCTTTGTTCTTGCGGGGCTATGGGCGAGTTGGCGAAGTGGAGCACTACTATTTGAATTGGCGACACTCGCGCGATCATATTTTGTAATTTTTTGTGTAAAACAAACAATATACAGATGAACTGAAGTACATACTGCTCTAAAATAAAACACAGGAAACTTGAATGCTTACTTTAAAAAACAGCTTCGCGACTTTTCAGTTGACTGAATTGTTCTATCAAAGCACTATAATCTAAAGAAGCCACCACACCGTCTTCGATGGAGCGAAGGGGGAGAGCGGTCAGTCCCTGTTGGGATATTGTGCTCCTGAGACATGTTTTGTGGATGCAACGGTAACCGGTATTGTGCATAATATTCGTAAAACAATGTCTACATTAGAGTAGATTTCCTCTAATTTGTTCTCACTTTATTCAAGCTTAAGTATTCAAAGCATCTTAAATTCTTCGTACAGTTCCAGTCCATCTATGTTACTTTTTTCTCCGGCAGTTAATGTTTGTTCTAAGTTTCCGCAGCGCTTCATAATCTCTTCGTCGCTCATGTCAATCAAATTTTTAACCTGGTATAGAAAATCAAGTGTGTGTTCATGCTTCTTCAGAGCTTCGAATCGTAGTTTACAGCTTCGTCGGATCGTGTCAGCAATTACATAGAAGTACAGGGATATATAGTGTATTCTATTCTGCACAAAGCTCTCGGTCCTCGTCCTCAGCTTCGTAAGATAATTTTCTATTTTTCTTCCTTTTCCTGACAGTCTTGAAAATGGTTTCAACTCCCATTTCCTCCACGACTTCTCTCGCTATTAACAGGGTTGTCTGAAAGCCACTTTCCCAGTAGTCTTCAAGCCATTTCAGAAACACTTCCAAGTGCTTCCTTGTCACACCTAAGTTCATTTTCTCACCTTGCCACACTTTACTGATGACATTAATCTTTGTAAGGAGCTCGTACCACACTACAAGTGAGATGAAAAATTCATAATTTGTTATTTCTGCTTCTAATGACTCGCGTTCACTGACTAATACACAGTCTGTAGGCACTTCTTTCAGACAAACTTTGCAGTGCATCGCGCACACACGCTGTTAAGCTGGTATCTGACTGCTTTGACGAATTTTACTTTGCATTCCCACCTTGTTTCGGAGAGAGGTTCCAAAGAAATTTGGACATGTTCCTTAAGAATAGCCCATCTTTCACTTGAGCAAGAAACAAGTGTAAACAGTCTCTGTACAATTCCAAAGAATGACTTAGAATGTGCACAGGAACTTGCCGCATCTCCCAACACCAAGTTTCAGTTGTGAGAGAATGGTGTGACCCAAAAAATCGTGACAAAAGCTAGGGGGTTTGCATTGAGAATTGTTCTTTGCAAGCCGGTTTTTTCTCCATGTGTGTTTGTGCCATTTTCATAGCCTTGACCTCTACAGTTTTGCAATGACCTTAACTTTCTTGTTTATTGCTTGTCGCAAATGATTGCAGGGTTGGGTCAAATAAAGCTATCACCTTGACCAAGTTCAAAAAATTACCGCAGGAATCTGAGTGTAACCTGAATTGTAAATTATGAGATGTTAAATATTGCACGATTGCGAGCAACCTTGCCAAAATCTTTCCAGCGCTGCTTTTCTGTTTAATTTGGATTTGAGACATGGCGTCAATAGTTGTTGCGAGTTTAAGTCCTTTTTCTAAATCCAACCATTACAATACAAATTCTTTGTGGGGCTTGCTCGTTTCGTGAGATTTCACATAATCACCAAGTGCTTCCACTCATTCCCCTATAGGAACTGAAACTTCTGCTTACACAAGAAGACAAAAACAGTAAAAACACTAAACTGCATCTTCTGCTTTGGAATAAATCATCCAAAGGCTGTCTTGCTTTTCACCATTACTTAAAATTCTAATATAGGGAAATTCACTAAAACGCCGTACATTTTCATAGAGCCCTTACACTGTTGTGGTGATAATCCTGGGTCATTCTGCACATTCCTATTAGACACTTTCATTTGTTGGTGACTGTGCTTGTGGGTACGAAATTGTGGATTAGGACAAACGCGAAGATTCCACAAATTGTGCTGGTTGTGGTACCTCAACTCTGCTGCTGGGTCCCTCTTCTACTTCAATTGCCATTGCATGTTCACACTCAGTTTCACCAACGGATTCACAAACTAACACTTTTTCTTTAACTTGATTTTTAGTTTTTAAATATTTGGACAATGATCCACAAAAGTTGTTCTTGTAGCTCCTTTTTCTATCAGATTTTTTTTCTTTTGGTACTTTCTGATTCATATTTTCTTCTGACATCCCGACCACGCGAAGTCATGTTTCTAAGCTAGTTACACACCCTATACCAAATTATCTGCGAACTTTCGCGCTTCACGCGACACGCCAATTAAAACATCCAAACCGAAACATTTCGGACTTTTTTAACATAAAATTAAACAAAACGATCTAGTTATAAGAATTCACATCGCTATTGCCTACCTTTAGATCAGAGAAAAGTTATTATACACCACTAAATAACACAGCCTTTGCTAATTTTCTCCTCGCACGTACGTTTCGCATGGTAGTGGTTTACTGAAATACTAAAGCTATGCAAGTTGAACCGTGTGTTTTTATGAATCTCAATAAAACATTCTACAAATGCATACTATCTAATACACAAAAACAAACTGCTAGCTTAGAATACTGATCCATAAACTCTTTGCAAGCTTATCAGATTATTTCTGTACAGTTTAGTTTTAGCTGTGCAAAATAACTACTTAAATTTTAGAGTCATCTAGGGTTATTAGTACATATTATTTCGAGTACGTTTATTAAGTTTGTGTAACATTTTATACTTGTTGGCTGAAATACGTAAACATTTTTTGTTTTATCATTTTCTATCATATATTTTTTTTAAATTAAAATATACGATGTTGCATATTATACTTTAACTAATGTGCGGGGCCCTGGGCAACGGCCCGGTTCGCCCTTCCAAAAGCCGCCTCTGCTAACATGAAAATATCGACATAGAAGTATTGAAAGGCATCCTTCGTCTTAGTTTCTTCAAAAGATAGAGGTGGAAAGAATAGAACCTCTCGATTTTTTTTTCAGTTTCTCCAAGGGCTTCATCAACTTGATTCCCACGCTGAAAATTCCGATTGCATCCTCAGAGCCAATCAGATCCGGCAGACTTCGACCTTGACACGTTCTTGTGGTGATACAGATGCTTCCCAGGTCACGTTTCATAATAAAAATTTTATCATCTTCAGCCACACGACTCCTAAAGCTTGGATTACATCTCACTTAGTGTTATTTTCCTTTCCACGAACCCTAAACAAATGCTTTCGTTTCTGAGGAAACAACGACAGAGAGGGAAATAAAAAAACTTCGTGCACATCTGTTTCCTGTTATAACGGCCTTCAGAGTCACCACATGAACTTCTGTAGTTAAAAAAAAAAAAAAATCATTAGCTTACTACCAGCCAAGGGCACCACTGAATAGTGACGTTGAAATCTTCCTAAAACAAACTTAAGATTTGTTTTATTTCTTTCGAATATTATTGAGACATAAATCAGCAAAACTGATACGTGACTGAAGTTAAGCGGAGATCAGTTTTTTAGCAGAAACAATTACGGTCATGGCAATTTTAATACATAAATCTAAGCTAGCTTGAATTGAACTAAACCAGAGCTGACCAATTCCTCAAGTCCTGATGCACCTCTACTAACTTCTTCTCTGCAAACAATAAATCAATATTTGGATACGTTTCAGAAATATTCAAAAATCTCTTGAATTGTTACGTCAGTGAATAAAAAATGTCTAAGGTGAATTTTAACAGTACTCATGGCAGTGTGCACCAACGAAATTCAACTGTTAAACGAGAGTCATAACCAATCTCGGTGAAAATGTCTGTTGCACTAACAACGTTCAAGATTAAGTTTCGGTCAAATGGTGGATGAACTTGGTTTTAGCTTAAACAGCCGAATTTGTGGGTTTAAACTTCGTTGTTCCAAGTCAGTCTGTTTACATTCAATGATGTCCTTTTAGTTTTCTACTAATGAAATTACAATACATTTCTCGTGTTGAGAAAACTTTTTCGCTCGTGGTTTCATTTTTTTTTTTTCATTACAATGATCACTGAAATCAGACTACTCACAACTCTATGCACACAATCTCGAAAGTCGAAAAGACCGGCATGCGGTATGCTTTCTTCATTTGTTAATTTGTTAAACGAAGATTAGAGACAAAGGACGACAACCAATCAGAGTCCATATTACAAATTGACCGAAGTTTACTTAAACGAGATGTATTGAACTTCGACTTTCAAAGGTGCAACAAAAGTCCTGCAACCACGTTTCAACTTAAAAAGTTTAATGTTGAACGCGGTTGAGTGAACGCTCGTTTAAACTTCGTTGGTGCAAACGGCTGTTAGACGAACAGTTCTATGAGTGTTAAAAAATGAACCTGCTCTTCTGATGTGTTCTATGAGAATAAGGGCGGAAACGAGTTGTAAATATGTAAATGGTAATTTGTAACAACTCCTAATACTGTTTAACCTTTCTATGCCCGCCAGGAATTTGAACGAAATCATAGGCTCTCAAGGCGGAGACCCTGGTGACCTCCTAATTACCACAGAGTCATGACTGATCCATTGTTCGAAAGTACATGGGACACAAATTCCAACGAGGTAGCAACAAGAATTATGTTTCTAGACAAATTTAGTGAAAAAAAAAAAATATATCTCGTCTCATATGGAGCCGTCCTCAGTGGTCGAAGTGAGACGGTATGCGGTGGTATGCCATACCGTCTCTGGTTTTTTCTGGGATAAAGGCCTACCGTCTCTGGTTTTTTGATTAAAACATACCGTCACTGGAAAATAGATGCTAAATACCTTTAATAAATCCATTTTTATACACAGTAATTAACGAACAGCATTTCACGTAAAAATATATTATTTCTTATGTAGAAATAATTTCTGAGTTGACAACACCGATATTTTTATATTTTGCCTACCTTTTGTTTTAAAAATCAAATGTCTTCAAATAAGTCATCTACTTTATATTTTGATGTGTCATATTGGATTGTTTCTTTGTTATGCATGTGTGTGTCTTCTTGCCTTAATGCATATAAATGCCGTGTTTTGAGCATGGGCGGATTTAGGGGTTGTCTGGTATGAGGTACATCCGGGTGTTTGGCATACCCCACAGTCGAGTGGGGGACAGGGAGTTTTGCTGCAGGAAATTGTTAATTCTCTCACTCGGTTTTAAGCATTTTCGTGTATAATTGTCTATAATACAACATAAGGGATCCCACATACTTTTTTTTCAAAAAGTTATTGTCTTGGGATCAAAGTCTCTCAATATCCCTCACTCCAATGGTTTTCAGTCATTATGTAAATAGAAATGCAATTTTCTAGACAATATACCCTCACTGCATTTCAACATTTAGATAGACGGTATATCGAGTGAAAATCGTAATAAAGATACCGCCTCTGCCTTTTTTTTTCACTTTGAACGCTAGCCGTCCTGAAAATAAATGTAATTTACGTCAAAAAACTGACTCGAAAAATTGACCAACTTTGCCTCCCTTCTCCCCCATATATAAGCAGCAAGTACATACACAGGGTATTACCATGCAGGGGACTATTTCATTGATCCACATACCAATTTTTATGAGTGTACCTATAAGGGGGAGTGGGCCCCAAAAGAACTTGATAAAAAACAAAAACACGAACTTTACCCACTCCTCTCCACAGTGGTATCCCCACATACATAAAATGCATATGGGCGGAAAACTTTATCCTTCAGGAAGACATTGATACCAAAATTATCTTCCTAGCTTAATTAAGGCTGAGCTATTGAGATTTTAAGTCTTAACGCAATAGTTGCGTCAATGGGCGTTTAAAGGTTAAAGGTCGTCTCTGCGCCTCTATATCGATTGAGCACATTAGAAGTTCACGTGAATTTTGAACACTCTAAGGGTAGTTCCTTTAACCACTGCTAGGTTGTATTCAACAATTTTTTTTTCATTGATAGACACTTCAGAAAATTTAAAGATTGAAACCCCATTGCAGGTTATAACAGATCGTTTAAGAATACACGAAAATGCATAACATAAAACAACTAATCGGAATGTGAAGAAGTACTAAAATATTAATTCAATATAAAGAAAACTATTCGACTACTTTCTTCCTTTATTTTGAAGAATTAATTATGGTTAAATGTCATATTTAAAGAGAGGCAAAGCATGAAGTTGGAAAGTAAATATATGAAAATCGAAAGTCCAAAACATGAAATCTTAATAATAGACTTGCTACACTGAAAAAAAAAATAAGCGTAACCTAGTGGAGGTTAATGGACAATTTGGCTGCTAGAACCAGTAAATAATTTGCAACAACCCTTCTGAGACGAAAAAAGGTTAATTTTACGAGGTCAGCGGTAATCAATCCAAAAAGGTTACTGAAAAATGCGTAGAACCAATCCAGTGTTTGGTTGTTATTAACCTATAAAGTAGGTTAGAAGAAAGCAACCAATTCAAGAAGGTTAATTCAATTTAAAACACACTGTTGTTATCAACGATTTTCACACAAGGTAAATTTAACCCTCCAGAACTTGTTTACTGGTAACGCTGCACTCCTTGAAGCACAAACAGCAAGGTCACCATTTTCAATTTTAAGAACGAAAAGCTTTAACAATTATAAATATGTCGGAAGGAATAGGAAAACAGTTATTAAAATATGGATTCTACATAAATTAGTAGAAAAATGTGAAGGGAAGTTTATTTATGGAAGTTTATGCGTTTTCTGAGATTTAAATGAATAAAACGTTATGTGACATGTTTCTAGTACATACAGATGGTGATCAGAAAAATGGAAACACCTGTAGTTGGCAACACGTCAGGTATATGGGTTGGCAGTGGTGTCGTGGCGCCCGCAGCGCCGGGCCGCTGGTGGTGCTGTGTTAGGTCGGTCCCCATACTACGTCAGGCGCAGTGGAACAGCAGTGTCCAGTGGCTGCAGCAGACGGAGGTAGTGTAAAATGGGAGTCCTCTCAGATTTGCAAAGAGGGCAAATTGTTGGTGCACGGTTATGTGGAGTGAGTGTGACGGCAGTGGCTACTGTGTTAGGTGTGTCACGTGGGACAGTGTCGAAGGTGATGACGGCCTACACAACACACGGGGAAACCACATCGGGGAAGCGGAACAGTGGGCGGAAGAAAATCATGAGTGACAGGTCACGCCGGGTATTAAAGCGCATTGTCACGCAGAACCGTCGTGCCACTGCGAAGCAAGTGACGGAGGAACTCAATCAGCACCTTCCCCACCCTGTTTCGACAATCACAGTCCGCCGCGAATTACATGACATGAACTTACGGGGTCGTGTTGCACGGGCCAAACAGCTCATCTGGGACCATAACGCTTTCGCACGCCGCAAATGGTGCCGCGACCATAGAACTTGGACCGCTGAGGACTGGAAACGTGTGATATGGTCGGATGAGTCATCCTTTACCCTATTCCCAACCACGGGCCGTTTTTATGTGTGGAGAACGCTCAAAGAAGCTTATGATCTGCAGTGTCTCCGCCCAACTGTGAAACATGGCGGCTGCTCGGTGATGCTGTGGGCCGCCATATCATGGTTTTCATTGGGTCGTGTGGTTACACTTAGCGGACGAATCACTGCCAACGATTATGTCGCAATTTTAGGAGACCACTTGCATCCTATGGTCCGGATGTTGTTCCCGGACAATGACGCCATCTTCCAGGATGATAATGCACCCATTCACACAGCTGGCGTTGTTGCAGCGTGGTTTGAGGAACATCGGGATGAAGTTCAACACCTCCCCTGGCCCGCCCAATTCCCAGATCTCAACATAATTGAACATCTGTGGTCCGTCTTGGAAACACGACTGCGGCGACGATTTCCACCTCCATCCTCTCTCACAGAACTGGCCGATGCCCTGCACGAGGAATGGTGTAAAATTCCACTCACGACATCTATGCCTCCATCCCACGTCGCATCAAGGCTGTTCTGAAGGCGAAAGGTGGCCCGACCCCAAATTAATCTGGTAAGTTGCAATTTCGTTCATGTGTTTCCATTTTTCTGATTCCCATCTGTATATCCATACTAGATGGTAGCACTACTAATCATGTACCTCTCGTGAAATAATTCATACATTCGTAGCAATAATTTTGTGATGTGCATAAAAAACAATACGTTTTACGTTGCTTTACAGAACAAATACCACAATCTTTTTACGTCTTTGCTTATAGAGAAGAGTAACACCCAAACAAATTCTCTCTGTTAGTTTGTAGATACTTCAGATATGGGTGGCGTATAAAGGTAGTACATACATACTTAGATCGATACTGTAATCGATCTCACCAGCTGTTGACGTACCATACGTCTGAAAGCTGTCTTCTGTTCGTTACCTTCCTATTTCTCATCCCGGGTACTCTGTCGTTCCTTCTCAAGAGAACCTTGAAGTCATACTGATCCAGCCAAAGGCGTCTGGTTCTACTGTAAAGGCAACGGGAGCTACTCAACCTAGACTACTATCCAAACGGGCAGTCTAACCTTTGTTCATATTCTCATCTCGTCATCACACAGTTAGGCTCACACTGCTTTGTTTTTGGCCTTCGGGCCAAAGATCAGTATCATGTTCCTTGATACTCCACGGGACCTAGGTCATCATCAAGTCCTAACTATGGTTGTAGCCGCCCCTTCTGCTACTGCTTCAGGAGCAAAGTGAAAGGGTGCCAACAATCCGAGTAAGAATCGTGACACCAGTCCTGCTAGGTCGTTAATCGGGAAACCCTATACTGACAATCATAAGCCACCGCCACCAAAGAAAATCCATCAAGGTGACTTGTCAGACACAGCAAGTGAATCCAGGTCTTGCAATGCTCTTCGGGTCCAGAGTTTTCCCGAATTGACAGAGACCACTCGTCCACAAATTTCTCAGTTCCTGCTTACTAACTTCGATCCAAAGTACTCGCAGGCACACCATCTGTACAAGCAACCAGTTAAATACATGCCACGCGCTAACATAAATCATACTTACACGTAACGGCATTATTTTACGGACTCCCGATCCAAACTTTCGAACTACCCTGCTCAATAAACATGGATTCGAAATTTCTGGGAAAGGCACTAACTACACTCACTAGGCTCGCAGAAAAACCGCTAAAACAACGGCCCCCACTCCGTAAAGAGCCTTTGCTGTCAGTTGTATTTCGAGGCGTAGATACTGATAATACTGACCAAGAAGTCACTGACGAACTGACAATAGAAGGCTATTCCATATCCAAATGCATTCGCATTCGTAACAATAACAGCATAACATATGTGGTGAGAGTGCTTACTCACTCTCAAGAGACCATTGACGATCTTCTGTCATGTGAGGCATACATATATTGTAAACGCCATAGAGTCGAGCCTTCTAGATCTCAGCCACTCCTTCCCTTACGCTGTGAAAGATGTGAGAAATATAATGCTCACTCTATTGATAAATGTCCGAACCAGCCAATCTATGGGTACTGCTCCGGACCACACAATACGCGCCAATGTCAAAATCTTGCACAACCTCCAACCTGTTCAACCTGTCATGAGCAACATCCAGCATTCAGTTACAAGTGCAAGCAGCGACCTCCTCCGGAACCAACCAAACCTGAAATGACTGTTCCTTTGCACCATCACACCAAGTCCATTCCGTCTTCTTCCATACCTACTGACAAACACCAGGCTGTCACTATTGAACAAATCCTTGCTTTCATCACACTCACACTTCAAAATATTCATCCTTTTCACCGCCCTCACATCCTACAACAGCTCCAATACCTAACACGTGCAATCTTTCACATGAACTTCCATGCTATCTACAGCGGACATAAAGTATACTTTCATGTCAGTCCATTTGAAACCGAAGTCTAACTCCATCTTACTTTTCTTACGTATCATCATGGCATTATCCTTTATATTTGTTAACATCAGTTCTCTCATCCAGCACAAACCACTCTTCGCACTTCTACTGCAAGAACACCGCACTTCAGATTTCCTTCTCAATGAGACTCACCTTACACCTCGAAGCTCCTGCAAAATATCTAGATATTCCGTCATAAGAAAAGACAGAACTATGCCAGCTAGACGTGCTAACGGCGGAGTTGCAATAGGTTTTTCACCTTCTATACCGTGTCGTCATTTCGAACTTCCACAGAAAAACATTCCAGAGTACCTAATAACAACTCTTTACTTCAAAATCTTGTATATCACGCTTGATACAATTTACGTTCGACCTGGTCATATTATTCCGATAGATTTCTTCCAGTATATTTCAAATAACTTCCCATATTATATCATACAGCCGACATCAATATCCATAGCAGAACACCTCAGCAGCGACAGACTTTTCTCAACTTCCTTACAACCCATACCACCGGTACCCTTAATCAACTACCTAAGCACACCCGGCCATCATCTCAAACCACACCTGATGTTGCAATTACTTCTACAAACTTACTATCTTCCTGTACCGTAGAAGTGCTGGATCCAATAGGCAGTGATCATTTGCCAATCAAGCTTACCATCAACCGCTCGCATCCTAATACCTCCAACCACAAAAGTTTAACACGCAAATCTCTCAACTATAACAAAGCAGACTGGATCGGTTATCGAAATTTCTTAACTGCAAAACTTTCTAACATTCCCGAACCAACATCAGAAGGCGACATGTATAACTCTCTTAATCTCCTAACCATTACGATCAAACAGGTCTCCAATACCTTCATTCCTACATCCCGTTCAAATCCCTACAGTCATAAATTACCTCCGTACTACCTTCCGCTCATACGTAGATCTCGTCAGTTCTATCGCGACTACGAGCGTGCGGGAAACCGAGAATCATTAGTTCATCACCGATACATGCAACGCATCGTTACCAATTACATCACAACATGTAAACATCGGCAGTGGGTTAACACTTGTAATACGCTAGCTGATACTTCCCATCCAACGCAGTACTGGAAAAGGTTCAATCAACTCAGCGGCAAACGTAGTATCACCACATATCCTATTCTTCTTCATAATCAACCGCTTCAAACTGATACCGACAAGGCAAATGCTCTCGCTACTTATCTGCAGGATATATTCACACCGCCTTTAACACATCCTTATCCTCAACACCCCGTTGATCGCCTTGATTTTGAATCTCCACACCTCCAGCCCGCACTCAGCCACACATTGGGTAATAATCAAGAACTTACATCACTAATTACAGTCGATAACATTCTAAATGTCATCAAACGAAAACGCAACAGTGCACCTGGCATGAACAATATCTCTTACCGGCATATTAAAGAGGCCCCTTACTGCGTCTATCATTTCTTGGCTATACTCTTCACATTCATACTCCGCACATGTTTCTTTCCTATCACATGGAAAATGTCCAAAACTTAAATGTTTCCGAAATCTAACAAACCCACCAACTTTGTTTCTTCCTACCGCCCCACTCAGTTAACCAATACACTCAGCAAAAGCTTCGAACGAATTCTAGTTACTCGCCTCCACGCTTCCTGCACAGATCGTCGCCTATTACCTCTTTATCAAGCCGGACTTCGCCCTCAATTCAGTATAAATGATCAGCTACTTCGCCTTGTCAACCATATTTACAAACAATTTCTTTCCACGAAACCTTCTTGTCTGGTTCACTTTGACTTAGAGGAAGCCTATGACACTGTTTGGCACCACGGCCTGGTCTACAAACTTACTAAATATAAACTGCCTCACACCTACATACGATTTATATTCAATTTTATCACAGGACGCATAGCCTACATCTCCATTAACAACGCATTTTTTCATCCAGTCTTTTTACATTCAGGTGTTCCACAGGGATCTGCTTTGTCTCCGCTCCTTTATCTTCGCTATGTGGCAGATATTCCGCCTCTTCCAGCTACTATCAACACTTTTCAATACGAGGACGACACCGCATTTCTGGCACTTGGCAAAACCATACAGCACATCAACAAACATCTTCAAAAAGCTATTCACCTCCTGGTGTTCCAAATGACGACTCAAGATCAACGCCGACAAAACTTAAGCAATTGTTTTTGTGCCTCCTGGCAAACGTACTAGGGTCCACCTCAATTTAACGCTGCTGAATATTTACGTTCAAAGAACACGAATTCTCACTTCCAACACAGCCAAATATCTAAGACTTCTCTTGGACAAACATCTTACGTGGAGACCTCACTTCAAAAATCTATTTTGTCCAAAGCCTATAATCGAATTAACCTACTCCGTCGCTTGGCTGGCACCAATTGGGGTCTCACAGCCTCTCCAGTTCTTACTACGTATAAGGTCTTTCTCCGGCCAATACTGACTTACGGATTCACAGCCTGGATACCTGCAGCACCGTTCTTTTATATATATATATATATATATATATATATATATATATATATATATATATATATATATATATATATATATATATATATATATAAACTACAAATCTTAGAACGTCATGCCTTCAGAATCGCTTACCGTATATCCTTTCCCCACACTTCTTTCCCACATAGAACATCTTCGCTTAAAATATATCACTGATCAACTGACAATGAACCACCCTCTACTCATGGACACAGTACACACTGCAGCCGACTACGTTACTCTCCCACCATTACACCCCACCTCTCTCTTCCTCTGCTTTTTACTCTCTTTTGCTACACTGTCCCTCCGAATCATCCCGACATTCCTCTTCTCGATGCATTTCATCTCGATATTCATTCACATTTCATCTTTCCATCTCATCATCCACAGTAATCCTACTGTACTAACAGGGCACCAACTGTCTTACATCAATGCCCTGCGTTGCCCCGGGGCAAGATAACTTCACTTGTTCTTCTAGCCTCACCTATGTGTTGTGATGTATATTGCACGTACTCATTACTTTCATACCTGATAATCATTCCATATCTACCTTATGCTAATATTTATGATCACAAGATCATAAAATCCAATGAAAAATGAATGCTAATAAATAAATAAATAAATAAATGGACAAATATCACTTATCCCAACAAAAGTAGTCCGTATTCCCTTTTCCTGATTACCTCTTTTCGAGTCGAGGGCGTAACCCTTGGGTGGGGCTAGCTTTGGGCTAGCAAAAAAAAAAAAAAAAAAGTACATACTACAAATGAAAAATAAATATAGGTAGTCCTCATCATCAGGTGTGTGGCTGAGAGAATAATAACAATTACTATCATTAAATAAATATACTAATTGAAATGCACGTTTAGAAAGTTGTCGCACCCTGTTTCGTTAACCGAGAAGGTTTGTTAACCTTCTAACATGCTAACTAGGTTTCGGTTATAGGCTATGATCGGTAGTGGTAACTACGTGATCGGTTAGCGTACCCCTGGAGTTACTACACTGTAACCTAGCAATATTAACCTGTAACGCAGGGCTGCGATCACCGTCTCTCGTTAACCTTTTAGGCTTGGCTGCTGGGACACACGACTTTGTTGTCCCTATATTGACTAACTTGGTTACTCTCAACATTTTTCTTGTTTACTAGTAACCTTTCTTTTTTTTGCGTGTAATTATATGAACTTTATACCTATGTATATATCACCTCACTTTAAAACCACGTAACCATTAATCTTTGATATCATATCAGGCGTAGATTTACAGCATTAGGTCTATCTACAAGGTGTAACAAATGCCTGGCCAAAAGTGACGAGGTGATTACGGATATCCAAATAAATAAAAATGTTCCTATAAACACGGATCCGATGCAGCTGCGTTTCCCACATAGAGGGTCTTCAAATGTCGAGTCCCTCCAACGGCGCACTATGCACTCTAAAAAATGGTATAGCTGAATTGACAATAAAAGCATTGTTGATGAGTATTGCTAATTGGTAAATTAATATTGACTATAGTATAGTTGATGTATAAATACTGATTTGTTATTTATACAACACCTATTTTTTTAGTATGGCTGTGGTAAGAAAAAAATATTGCTAATATTAGTATGGTTAATAATATCATGCATATTGTTTATATAACCAGATTATTTAGTATTGCTAAAATAGCGATAGCATTATGGTTAGAATGGCTATTACAATATAAAACTCTTGTTATGGCAACTATGCGAAATCCCGCCTTTTACGAGTTGTCATGTAGCCGCCATAATGGATTCTATAGTTAATATGAATTACGAAAATATCTTAAAAGAGTGGGGTTTAGAAACCCTAATAATGAAATTTCAAGGTAAGTGGATAGTCAGTAAGTTTCAATATGTAAATTGAAGATATGTATTTGTAAATGTTTATTTGAATTGTATTGCGCACAAGCAACGAAAGTCCCTTGTACGAAATAGTGTATTATTAAGCATTTATGACGCTTCCAAAATATTATTTTTATTATCACCAAATCAAAATACTTCAAAATAGAGACACGATGTGTTCACGCAATTGAGGGTAAGTTTAGAGTTTCTAGCCCGTTTTTACTCGGAATTACGATATTAGAACCTGTTTCAGTCACGGTTCTAGTCTAACTAAAGTCTTACCAGGTAACCTAATCTAACCTAACCTAACAATTTTTAATGTTTTAACTGCATTTTCGTAGGTTGGAAACTGGAGGGGCAAATCTAAACTTAAGCCCGAAAATGTACAGATGAAATTATATAAGGTATAATAATGATTTATGACTTCTTGTAAGATGTTTGTGTGAAAAGTTGAGAGAAAGGTTATTATTAATATGAGAGTTCGTACTATTTGGAAGAGGCTTAAGCTTTTGCAGAACGATTCGATGCTTGAGGATCATAGTGGTCCTATGTTGATATTTCTACGTTGAGTTTTACTTAATTGGGCATTTATTCCGAAGTTGGACGTCCGATACTTTTCTACCAAAATTGCGTAAAAGCTATTAAAATGTATAATTTTTCAATTTCGCGAGTTGGGAGAAAGTGTAGGTTAGGTTAGGTTACGTTAGGATCTATAATAGAAGTACCCTTCGACGGGAGCTTCACGAAATTCAACACTGTCAGTTCACATCCCGTACAGCGATTCGGTATATTACCCGCAATATTGATATTATGAATGCTCGTTACTTTCCCACAATGCAACTATTCGGTTACCTTGCGCGAGGTAGTTCTCTTCGCTCGCTTAGTAGTCCCATGTTTATAACCAATTATATATAACAAATAGAGTGAGTGTTGTTGTATTATCTTTATATATTATCAAGCACACAAACGATCAAATTATACGTATCTTCCGTGCAAGTTTCAAAATTTTGCTGAAAACGGACGTCCAACTTTGGAATTTAACCCCTTAATTGTTATACTTTGTGCCCTTATTACTTTCTACAAACAGTACAGATGGGATCAAGAATTTTAATAATAATTCACCCTTAATTTTTACTAATTAATGCTGAACAAGCGACAGCGAGCGAAAGTATGGTTATATAGGCTAGTTTAGGTATGTGTAGCAAAAAGAAAACACGATAGGTTACGATTTAATGCTTTTTAAGTGTGCTTCTGTCGCTTTCAAATTATTACAGAAGGCCTTTCTCTTTGTGTTACACTAAGTGACACCACCTTTGCACTTTTAATTTAATTCATGATGGTGATGTCAAACTTCAAAGCACATAAATAACAGGTTTTGCAGAAACCATTTTCTTTTTAAATCCGATATTTTGTTTGAACCAGTTCATTTTTTTAAATATATTTAGGTTAAATTAAAGTGGAGTAAACAAAGTCCCTATTTAAAACTAAGTAAAGGTGGGGCGCTGATTGGATTGAGTGCTCGGTTTTGACCTCAAGAAGTGATCTAACCCGATCAGACTCGGTCAGAGGTCAACTAATTCCTCAAATGATGTACCAGTAGTTCACAAATTATTTACCAGTCAGCCCATTCAGCAGTACTGAAGCTTGACCTAAGTTTAAACATTCAGTACCTTCGTACAAGGGACCATGATCTAATGAAACTAATATATAAGCTTAGTTGATCTCACAGTTTACTGAAATTAGTCAAGTATTCATAATAATTTTGTATGTGATTGTTCCCACGAAATGGAGCTTATTTAGCTTTGGGGTTAACTGGTGTATCACCGGAACAGTTTTAGAAAATTTGCCGGGTCAGTTAATTTTTTTTTTTTTTGTTTGTTTGTTTGTTTGTTTATGAGCAAGAATGAGTGAAAGTCATGTAAGGGGAATAGTAAAAATGAAGAAATTGGTTATTTTTGATGTTGTAAGCGACACTGTATGTGGAGGCGGATGGACCATTTCGCGGAGAGATATAGTTGTTATGATGTAGTGGCGCGAAGAGGAGTATGGCAAGTGCTATTGAAATGTATATGATTGCGGAAACCAGATGTTTTCAGTACCCTCGCTTACGCGTGTACACATCGTCGCTGACGCGCCTGCTCCCTTCGGGGGCACTACCGCGCTGGTCCGCTAGCTCCGCCCTACCTTGGCTCGGTTAGATAGCATTCGTGCACTTAGTGGCCACCTAGCACAAGTTGGTTTGTGTTTTTTGCACTGTAGTTTTTTATGCCCTTATCCTAATGTGAGGTAATCTAATGTAAGTTAATGTAGTCCAACGAAATATATCCGTATACAGTACATTTTGGTACTTTTTTTCGATTCTAATACTGGTCCGGCGATGCGGCAGTAATGCCTTAGCTTTGTAATAAGCGAGAAGAAAATATAAACGTCATAGAAATTACAAGGTTCTAGAACACATGTCCCACTTCCCATTTAGCTGTAATAAAAACAGAAAACAACGTATCCTGCGGTCTTCTAACCCGCTTTCACTTGCTGACGCTCGCTAGCAATATTCTGTGAAATAAAATTTAAATTTTGGTACAGAAAGGAACCAACCTTGCTAATTTATATGGGGAACCTGTGTTCTAGAACTTCTCCTTAGCAATTATCTGGTTCACACGTTGCATTAGAGCGTACGTTAAGTTAGGATAAAAGCCGGAAGTTTCAAACTTTTCATCGTGCCATTAACTGACAAAATAATGGAACTGGCAGTTGACGTGGAAAGTTGAAACTTGGCATACATATAGCCTTCAGAGAAAAATATACAGTATCCACGTTAATCAGTAGGTCCACGTCTCATATAGCCTCGCTGCTGAAAGGGACGCTAAACTAAAAACCAACTCTACGTTATCAGGCAGGACGGTCGCCCTGCAAGCAAGGCTTTAAAAAGTAGATCGACTAGTGCTTACGCTTCTAGAATACAAAAAATGGCATTTCGGCGTTGTTCGTTTACAACAACTACGAAACAGATATGAATGAAATTTAAAACATTTGTTTTCTGGTAGAAAAGATTGCAAGTGACATCAAAATAAAATTTCCATGTGAAAAATTGTCAAAGTTGTGATGCGTTGAAAATGAAATTCTTTTTCAGGTAATCACCAGATATCAAAAAAAAAAAAAAAAAAAAAAAAATACTGCACCCATTTCGACGAAATTTGGGACATATGTGTACTTTTACACATACATGCTCATGCTCGTTTTTGTTTTTCGTAGAAAACAAGAGTTTCTTTTTGTAAATTTTTGAAATAAAATACGTCTGGTTATACGTATTCACGTTTATGTGATCTTAACATAAGTGATATCAAATTATTTTATAGTTTTGCTTTTGTTGTTTAAGTTTTGTTTTATTTCAAATTCTATGATCACAAGTACCTTGTTCTAGGACTTGCAGAAGATTCTGAATAGTTCACTGCAAGGAAAAGAAGTATTATCTACGCACAAGAATTTGGGACATCTTAATAGCAGAGCTCGCAGTTTATTAACAGATGTCATCGTTCGATATATTGGCGCAGATAAAAGGTACAGATCGTTTCGTTAAATTTTGTGGTATCGTATGTTAAAGATAATGTAAATGCAATAGTCTTAAATATTAAGTAATTGCTGTCCTATACATTTATCGTCTTCACTAAGAATTCCGAGTAGAATCTCGTTTTCACATGGCACATATTCGACGGTATTGATTGCGTTTATCACCGTGACAGTATTTTTCACTTATGATCTATATTACAAGTATGTTTGTAGTTGTGTTTTTAGGATTAATTTGGTCTCAAAATGCATTGAAATTATCAAAGCAAAAGTTCAAACACATTAATTCGTTAGTTGCTCATTGTGGTACACAACAATATGGATCAGTTGGAATTTGAAAGTGTTCTGATGACTGCATAGCACCCTTTGGATTGATTAATAACTGTTTACAGTAACTTGGAACACGTTGAGTTGTATTAAATATTACAGTTCATTTATTTGCCTGACTTAATGAAACTAAACATTCACTTCTTTCTTTAGTGCCAGTGTTACAAAATTTATAAGAAACAGAAAAACACACTGCTGAACAAGACTGTACTTTTAATATAAAAACATATTTACACGTGACGTTTCGATCTTCTAGCCAAGATCCTCATCAGACGTACACTCTGATGAGGATCTTGGCTAGAAGATCGAAACGTCACGTGTAAATATATTTTTATATTAAAAGTACAGTCTTGTTCAGCAGTGTGTTTTTCTGATTTTATTCGCAAGACGAATACTATGATTGTGTGTCAGTTTAAAATTTATAAACAAGTGTTTTTTTTTCCCTCCCCAATGGAGCGTCGTCTCTTAATATTTATTCAAGCTTCTATGGGAATTGCTTTGTGAAATTTCATTTTCTGTCTTACAGGATCAGTAGACAGTCATTCATTTCAATAAGTGAGGCGATTGTACGATTGTTTCCGTCTGAAAACAAGGTTTGTGTAAAATTCAGTTAGGTGAGGGAATTCTTGTATATTGCTAATTTTTCGTTTTTCTTTGCGTTCACTGGAAAAAATTTAAAAGTCGTGGAGTATTTTATGATTCTTTGAAGATTGTTCGGAAACCATACTGACAACTTTTGGAGATAATAGCTGATGTACTTCTAAGCAAAAATGATCCCATAAGAATATGTTCAATTTTCAACGGTCTGATAGTTACAGGTTGGTAAATATTTTATACAAATTTGTTCAGGACAAAATTTTATTACTCATCCTGTATGTACTTTAAAGAGATGACGCATGGCGTATTTGAACGGCAATGGAAGTACCTTTCCACTGATGTATATATGACGATAGTGGAGTTGGAAGGGAAGTTGTGGAGGAAGAAAAAAACTTTCTTCATTTTAATAAAAGTAGTTCGATTGTATAAGGACAATTTTATTTTTCTTTCTGATACTGTAGTATATATATATATATATATATATATATATATATATATATATATACAGGGTGGTGCATTTAAAATTTGCCACCCTCTATATCTTTGAAACGACTGCGAATATGAGAAAAGGCAAAAACACGTCTATCATTATTTTAAGGGGCTTGAATTTTGAGCTATAAAAAGTCCACCCCAGGTACCCCCCCTATTGAGGTACGTGGGTCAACTTGAAAATTTTAAATGGCAAAGGGGGTCGAGTGATACATCGTTGGAAAGGTCTAGACAAGAGAAATATTTTGCCAAAAGTTTCAAGTCCCAATGTTGACCCTATCCTAAATGGCGGGGGTTCCCATTTTGTGTCCATAAAGTCCGTTGGCACCCAGTGTATCTTCGAAACGACTGTAAATATGAGAAAACACAAAAACATGTCCATCACTATTTTAAGGAGCTTGAATCTTGAGCTATAAACGGTCCACTCCAGGTACCCCCATATGGGGGTACATGGGGTCAGCTTCAAATTTTTAAATAGCAAAGAGGGTCGAGTGATATATCGTTGGAAAGAATGTGAACCCGAGCCATTTTAGATGGAGTCAACATAGGGACTTGAAACTCTAGGTAGAATATTTCTCTTGTCGAGACCTTTCCAACGATATATCACTCGACCCCCTTTGCTATTTAAAATTTTCAAGTTGACTCCAGATACCGCTATATGGGGTGTTTAGGGGGATCTTTTATAGCTGAAAATTCAAGCCCCTTAAAATAATGATGGACGTGTTTTAGCGTTTTCTCATATTCGCAGTCGTTTCGAAGATATAGGGGTGGCAAATTTTAAATGCACCATCCTATATATATATATATATATATATAATATAAATTTGCGACATTATTCAGCATAAAAATTGAAGTTGATGCGTAATTTTTTGTCGTTCCTATTTGGCGACAGTGTTGGCAACCGTGTTTCTTGAAGCTCTTGGAAGAAAGATATTTTGTTCTGAAAATTAGCTTCATGAGGCTCCTTCCAACGCAACTATCGTCACGTGCCATATACCCTTGGAAAGGCCATTCTGTCACCATTCAAATGCATCATAGATGACCTTTAGAAAAAATACAGGATGAGTAATACATTTTTGTTTTGGAAAAATGTACAGAATTGTTACCAACCTGTAGGTGTCAGGCCGCTGAGAATCGGATATGTGTAGAAGCTTTTTTGCTTAGAATTATATTAACTATCATCTTCCGATTTCGCCGGTATAGTTTCTGAACACCCATTGAAAATTAGACTTAATTGTATTAATATTTATTTTATCATTGTCTTCAGAACAAGGAGAAATTTACAATTTAACTTACAAGTGAACGTTTTCCATAACTTATCAGAATACATTTTTCAATGCTCATTTTATTGAAGTACTAAAGGAATCCAGAAAAAAAAAAGAAATTCCAATATGTCTAATTTACAGCATATATATACAGTGAAACTTGTATAAGACGGAACGTCAAGGAACAAAATAATTTTCCGTTGTGTGCAAATTCGAAAAGTTAAGTTCTGTAACAATAACTGCTGGTAAAAATAATCTCGTAGTACTATACCTAGGTTAAAATGGTTGAGGTGAAAGATTAATTAACACAAAAATGTATTTACAACATAAACTCAATTTACAAAGTGAACTTATTTGAATAAGACAGACGCTTAAAGTAGAAACTACAAGTATGTATTATTTTATTATGTATTTCCTCTCACATTCCTCTTTACATTTTCACCGCCTTTTAAGGATTGTTTTCATTTTCTGGGTTTCAGTGTTGGAAATTTGCGTTTGCAACATTTGAAATGAACTTTATATTTTACAAACATTGTCTCTTATTCTCTCTTCAATAATCGTATTGTGTCCTCCAAAGTAACAATAACATTTGTTTTTGCCGTATTTGTACACAACACTGGGCACACAAACACGCCACACTGAAACCACATTTTCTGCAGCAGAAACAATGGAAATTTTCAACAACTGGTCTAAATTTCTACCATTTTTTTTCAAAAATGACCGAATTCTTGGAAATGCATGTGTAATGACGGAGTAGCAAGCAGTAAGTCTTTAATTTATAAAGAAAGTTTTGACAGTAGAAAAGTGCTTATGTGTGTATCAACAAAAACAGGAAACAGGTAACTTAAATAACAGAAACATTATCTCCATTCTTGTTCACGGCCGAAAGATCTTAACTATTGAAAACAGAAGTTCAGTAGTAACGCCAACGCAGAGACAGACAGACTACAGTGCCCCTACGTTTCGAGCTGGCAATCAGTTAAGAGAAAAATCTTTACCATATGGCAAATCAGACAGAGTTGCCGGGACTAAAAACTATTCATCTTCAGCAAATTTCCGGTTTATATAAGTTTCGTTTTAAACAGGTTTTCATGTATTTTGTTTCTCTGTGGAAATAATATAGTTTAATTGTAATTTTGTGTTGTGCAATAGGATATCAGGACTGTATATTATAACAGTGATTTGTTTTTCAAATAGCATACTTACTACGTCCCCTATAAAGTTGCTCAAGGGAAGAAGGTTTTGGCAAGAGGGAAACTTTGGGACAGATATTGCAACACAAGAAGGTATTTGCGGCAAAGTGGTGTTTTGCCTTTGAGAAACCGGTGTGCAGCTACAACTTCTACCGAAGTCGATTTAGATGGTACGTTCATAGTTCTTTTTCATTTATTTGCTTTCATGTTCATAAATTCTGTATTATAATTTTATCAGTAAATCACGATGCATAGTGTTTTATGCTATCTTATATTCAGACAAGGGTACAAAACTTCCTAAAAGAGATGCGTGCCGATTTTTTACATGGTTACACATATTCACGTATTATGGTCAATCAACAGATTCACAGTTCAAGGGCACTACCTTCATTATAAATCAACAAATTTCCGTGAATTTGTGCAATCAGTATATCTGCTGTTCATCTGTGTGTAAAACTCTATCACTGCTTTCATATATTAACGGGACGTTTTGTAAATACATGTTCCGAACACCTCATATGACAATTGTGTTCAGAAGTATAATACTGTCTGTTTCACATGTTTATTGAAATATTATTTCTTGTACTTCTGTCCTAGAAATTAATACATATGTATTTACGTATACTTAGTATGTACGTTTCTTTCACACTGAATTATGTAGATGGTGTCCTTTATTTTCAGAGTCCACTGATGAATTTGCCGAGGAAGCTCTCACGTGGTTGAGAAATAATATAGAGCCATGGGAGAAAGTGTGTGATCTGTGGAAACAAACGACATTAAATCGGAGAGCAAATTACATTCAGTCAAAGAAGGATATCAGCTCCTACTTCAAGGAATTTCCTGCTTTAAAACAGCCTCTTGGATACACACTTGTAAGTGTAGTGATATTGCTAAGAAGTTTACATCTTTCTATTATTATTTTATGAATGTAACCGAAGAAAGAAAATACCTTTATATTATTTTATAGAAGTGTAATTCCGTATCACAGAACGAACTGTACTTAAAGGAAAATGAAAAAAAAAAAAAAAAAAACGAGTAACAAAATTTAATGAGTTAAAAAAAAATCATGAACATAAGGGTCTTATGTTGATGCTATATATAAATTGCGAACACGGCAGTTTTTCTTTGCAAAAAAAGCACCTAGCATGAGGCGAGAGAGTTTATAAATGTTTTTCGGTGTATGAAGTTGTACCCTGTCTTGCACTATGTTTCGGAGTTTTTCGGTTCTAATTTTTTCCTGTGAGTAAGCTGATGGACGAGATGGTGCATCTTGTAGCAGGTAGAACGTTTAGTAATTCTGAGAAAATCAACCGGATTTTCAGTACACCAAAACCTGTATAGATTCAGAAATAATGAAAAATCAGAGTGAAAAAGTGCGAGTGGGCCGAAAATAGATCTTTTGTCTTCGACGTACAATGCCAATAAGTTAACCTCTACGCTACCCAGCCCGCTCCCCGATCAGCCCCACATCCTCACTCTTGTTGATAATGTTCCTATGAAAACATTTAATAGTTTATTTTAATTTACAAATATACCAGCATCAGCGGCAGAAGGTTCAGAATTATGTAAGCTTACGTTAAAGACGCGTTTTTGTGTAATTAAAAACCAACCAATGTATAAAACAGTTACCAGAAATTAGATAAAATACACGTGCAGTACATGCGCGCAAAGATTTAAGAAAGAAAAAAAAGCTTGTAAGAGCTTTCACCTTTTATGGCTTTGTTAGGCAGGAAGAGAAAGACGAAAGTGGAAGAAGAAAGATACAGAGTAAGACGAGTTACGCCATATTTCTGGGGGGGGGCGCGGTGGCTCAGTGGTAGAGCGTTCACCTCCGGTGCTTGGGGTCCCGGGTTCAAACCCTGCTCCCGCCGTGTGGACTTTGTGGTGTAGAAACACCGTGCTCGTGGGTTTTCTCGGGTTCTCCCACTTTCTTCATTCCACCATTTCATTCATCTCTCATCATCACCGTCTCCTTTAGCCTAACCGGCGTAACCGTGAGACGTAAAACTCAAAGATTTCATTTCATTTTGCCATATTTCTGCTAGGTGCTATGGTGGTCATGTGATCACGTGACTGCTGTCAAGTACTCATACGAGAAAGTAGAGAACCTTGTGGAGAAATCATTGTTGGTATAGGTGCGGTCCTTGTGTCTTTCTCTATTTCTTATTCCACTTTCGTCTTTGCGTCCCTGTATGACGACTCCATAAATGCGAAAGCGCTTGGAAGTTTGTTTTATATTTGCGTGTATTTTATCAGTTCCACTCTAAGTAATTGTTTTTTACATGCCTACTTTGGGATTTCTTTTTCAATCAGACATAGTATTTTCTGAAAATGGATACTATAGTGGGGTGAATGCCATTGATGTTCATAACTTGATTAAAAACGCTCTGTTGAAACAAAGATTATTTGATGAACTTCAAAGAAAACTATACTACCAAACTTTTGTATAAAGAGAAGAAAGCATAGAACATTATATCATCAAACAGCGTTAGGTATATGTGACAACAATTTCTTTTACTTTTCAGATCGACATTGATTTTGGCCAGTTATATCCTGGGAAAGATATAACATTTTTTTCAACGTGGAATGCAGACTTAAAGAAGATTCAGCATATACTTACCACGACCAAACAAACAACAAATGACGGAGCCACATTAGTAGAACTTTTGCTGCAGGAGAACATCAGGGAAGGTAATTATTTTTCTTATTAAGGAGATCTTCTACCTCTTCGCTTATGTTTCTAACTTCCCATTTGAAAACATGTAAATTTTAATATGGTAATTTCTAACAAAGTATTGTAGGTAATGACTTGAAATTTTTAATACAAATAGACAAGACCCATATAAATCCAACCACGGTCTCCAATTTACGTTACATGCGTTAGATTAATTGCAATATATTCTTCAGTAAGTTTGGCAACAGAGAATAAAAAGTATGCTGCAGAGGGAAGAGGGCTGACCATCTGTTTGCTTGTTAGCTGCTTTAAAAAGGACGCTCTTACCAGAAAAATCACGTTGTGATTCTCACTTCTCAGTGGTTAGAATGGTCTGGACTGGAAGAGCCCAAAACCACTTCTTTCTTCCTTTCACGGTTTGTTTGTTTCTTCCACCCCCTGCTGTCACAAGAAGACAACTTGTTTCGGAAAGCATTTTGAATTAGTAGCGAAAAGCCAAACGAATGACACCACGGACGGATTAAAGGGAGGGGCGGTCACTCCCTCCGAGAACATTTGAATACTTTGAATAATCGGAGTAAGAAACTAGAAATTGCGTAATCTAATAAGAAAAGTTTGTTGAAGTATACAAATCAAGACGCATTTTAAGTGTCACAGCATTGTACTCTCATCCCCTCCCCTCCCAATTCCCTTCTGAAGAAGTTCTCTTTTGTTTCTCTGTTCCATATTAGCCTTTACACTTACACTTTCATTATCCAGTATTGATTTTTACCATACCATCTGCACAGAAGGCGAATAAGGTTTACGAGTCCTTCCTGCCCCCTTTTTTAAAAATTGCTAATTATAATAAAATTTATCGAAGTGCATGGAAGTAAGTTTTGACTGTGGAGAAATGGTGTACACATTGTTTATTATTTCATTAAGTATTGTTCACTATAATTATTAAAACGCAACACTGTTCAGCCTACTCCCGTAAGCAAAGAAAAGATCAATTACAGGTGCTCCGGCAATTTTCCCTTGTCTCCTTTTAGTCGTAAGTCCGAGCAGAATAAATCAAAATCTAGAAGAAAAATAAATGATAATTGTAAATCGACAACATATCGAGCACTTAAAAAAGCTCTGTTATTCTTTTGTTTCATTATTGAGCTCAGATCACGAGAAATATTTCAACTGCTGTGTAGTAATTGAACATTTTTCGTTTAATCTCCCAAAGAGTCTGAAATACTGAGTTCAGTGACCAGTTTACATCCCTGAAATCAGTAATTACTTGAATAACAGTATATGAAGAAGATAGATTCAGTAGGGTTAATAAGCAGATATGAAATCCCTTTTGTAGCAATGAATGAAACTAATGTTTAGAATTTGTGACGAAAGAACTTTTCCGCAGCGTATAGTCTTTAACTTGTTGTTAATTGTCTATTTTGATTCATTAAGCTGTTCAATTTCTCTCTTTTTATCCGTATCTGTTGCAACTTCCCAAAGAGAAATACATACGTTGACTTTAACCTTTGGTTCTTGAAATAATATACTTCATGTACAGCTTTTATACACGTACTTATAGGCGATAGATAAGTATCGTATTAAGATTAGTTTTCACCATTATTTGGACCCAATATTTGCATATAAGAAACATCGCATTATCCCTTTGGCGAATCTGGGTGTAGTTACAAAAGATGATACTTTTTGTGTGTGTTTTTTTTTCAGACTGCTGTCCATTGCTTACAAAACGTAATTTCCTTTTTTCTTTGATTATTGACTTAAAGTAATATACAGTATTCATTGCGTATCACAGAGCAAACCTCTGCAGGTATGAGAATGAATGCAGTCAGAAAGTTAGCACTTACATTCAAATAAATTAGTATAAAGTGGTCAAAAGTGGGCGTACCCCCCTTTAGTTTCAACAGTATAGTGTTAGTTATGGTAGAATGTCTGTACACAGCTACCTTAAAGTCGTAAGAGTCGTAAACAAAGGTATGATCACCATCCATGTCATAACACAACTGAATTCTGCACAAAGTTCTGGCAGATGTTTTGCGGAGATACTCCGGAGTCAACGAGGATGAAGGCGTGTTCCACAGCTGCTCGTAATTCCTGCGTTGTGTGATATCGAGTGTTTCTTACGTGTTGCTTCATGAAAGCCCAGGGAGCATTGTCTGATATCGTCAGATCGGGACTTCTTGGAGGCCTGGCAAAGAGCTGGATGCACAACCTCTTCCAATCCAGCGGCCAGGAACTGATCTGATAACTGTTACCAAGCAGAAAACAAATGGATAGCAATGTTGCCAGACAATGCCAAGCAGTGTTACCAAACAAATGTAGGTAAAACCAAAAACCGTCAGAAAACACCAATTAAGAGGTACGCCCACTTCCGGACCTCGCTGTATAAGCGTAAATTAATTACCTACAAATGTTCTTGATATTTCATTCTTTTCCAGATGCCAGAACAGTCGTAATATTAATACTTCTTGGAAGATATTTCCCATCTGTGACCACGTGTATCAAAAGGAAAGACGGAGGTGGATTATGGAAACCTTCCAAATACGAGGCACAGCAAGGATTCCTTTTTCATGTCAGAGTATGTACCATTATGTAATATAATGTATTAATATCTACACTTGATTACCACGAAATATGTCATTAACATTTAATTAGTGATTGGAGAATGGAGAACATTGCACGAAACCTTATCGAACAAACAAACAAACAAAAAAAATCAGCTTTTCTGGAAAAACTGCTATGCTCAAACAAAAATATTGTGTAAGCAAACACCATTTTCATCAAACCACGATCCACTCTGACTCACCACGTGTCACCATGATCTACTGATCTACTTCGACCTACTGACCGAATATGTCGAGAGTGGATCAAAGTGGAATGTGTTATATTGAGGACTACAATGAGTCAGTTGTTATTGTTGGGTTAGGGTAGTCATACGTAACAGTGGAACATGTAAATGTAACCCAAGATCCACTAAAGTATACTCAAAATTATCCCCACGTGATCCATAGCCACTGACCCGCTCCATCTTTGATGTGCACTCAATTGATATGATTACCATACCATATCAAGAGGATCATATTGGTGGTACATGGAAACAAAAAAGTTTAAGAAAAGGCCCCCTCGGGACAGCACGCCCTTGGTGGAGTGAGCTATCAACCATATTTTGCAATATACATGACTCTTCTTCATGCAATTAGTAAAGCATGTATCGGTGTATGTGACGCGATTTGTATCTTACGAAGATATCGTGAACCTAAGTTGTGTAGATAGAAAGGAATATGCATAAAATAGGAAAACACAATATTTATTAGTCGCTAACGCCCTCGCCTTTGGTGCGAGCGGTTCTGGGTTCGATTCCCGGTGGGATCACTCGATCAAAGAAGTGTAACAGCTTTTTCAGGCCAATCATCCTGAGTGTTTTTTCCTGGGTTGAGTGAGTTTTTTTTTTAATATAAACACAGTGAATGATGCTAAAAATGCCGGGATGGTACCTAACACACAGGTCCCAGACCGCTTCCTTCCCCATCCATTCCTTTCTTGCTTCCCCTCTCTCGGATTGTGTGCTCTCCGAGGGACGACATCCCTCAAACGTGACGAACTTAAGGCCGACCTAAAAGTTACTCCTTCGTTGCTAGTACACTTATCTCCTTTGTTGGGCGACTGCGTTCGATTTCCCGGGAGGAAGGGGGAGGGGATTTTAGGATGTTATTCGTATTTTCGGTTCCACTGTAGGTTTATGCCTTATGAAGTTCCCGTGATGAAACCCTATATTCCAATAACAATAGTAAACGTAAAAATGCTGTAAAACTTTCGGTGAATGCTAGGTAAACTTTCTGAAACATAAGTAGAGGTTAAATATGTTTATGGTCATGGATAAAATGTTTACTTGGCTCAAAACAGCTTTTTCCCAGTGTCTTTAAAAATGTTCTTCATTCAACCCTTCAAATATTGGAACTATGATAGCACTCCTTTCTTCATTTTATGGCATAAATAAGTAAGAAGTGTTTATACTCGAGGTAATGATATGTGTGTAATATCAATCTTATAAAAATACTAAACAGCACGTAGGGGAACGGCACCAACCTTTTCGCGATCATTATTTTAAAAACTAATTCATTGATATTGTAGCATCCTTGCTTTTCAAATTTCCGCAAAGGTTTTTCTTTCTTCTTCCTGGAGATTTGTAACGTCAAGAATTGCGGTCATTGACGTACAGGATCTAAATTTATTTTATCTTTAAAATATCCGTGCTTACTTTATGTCTGGATGTGATTCCAAGTTTGCCACATTTAATTGAAATATTTATTACTGTAAATGTAAACCATTAAGTGTAAGCTTAGGACAATTTTATTGATGTCGCAGTTATCTATTCACGTAACTACTGTCAAGTTTATAAGTGCAATAATTCAGATTGTTTTCTTTGTGATTATTCTCAAACCTTATACTAAAAGGTAGATTCCTCTAAGGAACTTTACTTAATTTTTCCAGAACTTTTCTTAATTGCATCGGATAATACAAACACAATGAACGGTATTAAAAATGTACAACTCAAGGGGTATAATAATACATTCGAAATACTGTCATATTAACCTATATTAGTTTTCAAGACATTTCATATCGCGTAGAAGTGACTCGCGTCAATTATGACCTCATTACATTACATTTCTAGTATAGAAGAATGCCTGAAAACAGTTGGTACCAGTTTAATTGGATTGCTATATATATTATTGGTGCACCTCGTATTTAAAATACAAGCTCATTTTAATTATACGTGTATTTGTAGTTTTTGGAATTTGATAACGTGTTAATAGGTGTGTAACGTGATAATAATTCTGTGTACATGACTTACAGGAAGCGTCCGATCTTCAAACAGAGTTAGAAAGGCATCATCTAAAGATGCAGCGCTTTGGATGTAGTGTGCAGCCCATGCCCGTCGTTGTCGCTTCAAAAATAGATGAACCTCAAGCCTTCTACGTGAGTATTGAGGATAATCTCTACAGAGTTGAAACTCCACTGAAAGCAATCGATAGCACATTCAAGTCGTTTCAAGTACTGCATGCAGAATATCCGAAGGAATCGGAACAGGTGTGGACATTTGTGCAGAAACATATGTACAAAATTGAAAATGACTGCGACAAGAATTTTCCTTCAGTGAACACGCTTATCTCTGAAATATCAAAGGTGTAATGGCGGGAAAGGTTGTTTTCCGTTAATCATTTAGTTTGTAAAATAGTTTTTTCATGTATATACGTTCTTTTTAGTTTGTAAGAAGATGCCTAAGTGTTTTGTTTGTCATAGTGACTTAAGAACGAGTCAGTCTCTGTTACTTCATTTAAAATTTTGTCACAAATTAGGTGCCATGAGCCCCTTTCGTTGTGGGGAATCATTGTGTGGACGCGAATTTGATAACGCCAATTCATTCCGCAAACACTTGCTGAAACACGAAAGAACAAGTACGGGTGGTGATGGGAACCAGCCTTTTCGAGGATACCAAAATGAGGTGTGTCACATCAATGTTGAGAGACAGTTGACTGATAATGGTGATATACCAATTGAAACTTCTGTGGAAAGCCTTTCTCTTGAAGATTACCGTGAGGCTGTAAAGGAGGAAGCCCTTCTTTTTATTACTAAACTGTATAGTCAATGTAACTTAACCAGAACTCATATACAAAACCTTTGCGACTGGGTACACGGGTTTATGGGCGGTAGTGTGATGCAACTGCTAAGAGAGAAAATTTTACAAACGCTTCGAGGAAATCATGTTGATGATAATACAGTAACTGAAGTAATGAACATGTTTAGTATAATGTCCAGTCCATTTTATAGCTTGGAAACCGAATATAGGCGATTTGGCATGTTAGAGACAATGGGCAGTTTGATAAAACCAATTGATTATGTTATTGGACAGAAATTATCTTCAAAGAGAAAGAAAGGCGAGGTTTCGGTGGAAACATTACAAGTGCTTGGAAAGTTTGTGCCTATGCGAAAAATGCTTAAACGATTTTTGGAGTTACCGAATGTTCTGTCAACGTTACTCCACTTCAAGAACAGTGCAGAACAAGAGACTGAAGTACTTTTCAGTAGTGTGCAAGGACTGCATTGGAGAAACGAGGTAACATTTTCTGATGATCGTTTGATATTACCTTTATTTCTTTACTTTGACGATTATGAAATTAACAATCCTTTAAGTGGGCATGCTGGTACAAAAAAGATAGGGGTAGTTTATTATACAATTGCATGTATTCCACCGGAGTTTTTCGCGAAACTAGAGAACATATTTCTCGCCTTACTCTTTCATTCAAATGATAGAAAAACTTTCGGTAATAAAGCAACCTTTTCAATTCTTATTGAAGAGTTGCGTTTCCTAGAATGTGAAGGTATATGTGTAATGTATAATGGTTTAGAAGTACAGATTTATTTTAAGTTGTGTGTTATTACAGGTGACAATCTTGGATTGAATTCCGTTCTTGGCTTTACAGAGTCATTTTCTGCTAAGTACCCTTGCAGGTTTTGCCTTACATCAAAAACAGATTTACAGGCGCAGTCAAGAGAAAACGTCCGGAATTTGCGGGACGTTGAGAATTATGAACTACATGTAATTCTCGGAGATGCTTCACAGACAGGAGTAAAAGAGAATAGCACTTGGAACATGTTGCCGAGTTTTCATGTTACCAAAAATTACAGTGTGGACGTGATGCATGATCTTTTGGAAGGGGTGGGGAACTATGATATGATGCATATTTTGAAGTACTACATCAACGAAACACGTCTTTTCACAATGGATATTTTAAACAGTAGGATTTCGGCCTTTGCAAGCATGTCAGATGACGTAAATAAGCCGGCACCTTTATCTTCTGAAAATCTTGAAAAGAATAAATTAAACTTGTCTGCTGCTGAAATGTTATTTCTCATAAGGTACTTTGGTTTGATAATGGGTGACTTAATCCCCGAGGAAAATATCGTTTGGAAATTTTATATTCTGCTAAGAGAAATAACAGTCATATTAACATCAAAAGTTATTCACGTAAACACTTCTGAATTACTTTGTACCTTAATTGAAGAACATCATGAGATATACAAATCTTTTTTTCAGGATACATTAAAACCTAAGCATCATCATATGGTTCACTATCCACGTTTAATGCGACATATAGGACCACTTGTTTTCACATGGTGTATGAGGTATGAATCCAAACACCAACCGTCCAAGATTGCTGCCCGTATTGCTTATTGTCGAAAGAATGTTCTAGAAACTATAGGTTTGAAACACCAATTGCAGATATGTTATAAGTTCTTTCAGAAAAACGGTTTTCATATTCAACAAGAAATTGGACCTGGAGCAAAGATATACCTTTCACAAGATCAGAATTTTCCATTGTTTTCAATGTGTTTACCTCCTTCGTTGTTGAAACTTTGTCGGTCAGTAGCTTGGTGCATATACAACGGATTTGTGTTCAAGTGTTGCATGGTAGCGTTCGAAATTCATGAAGATGGTTTAAACTTTTATAATATAAAAAAAATTTTGTTAGACGAAGAGTCGCACATTTTCCTTCTATGTAAGAAAATGAAAACAGTTGGCTATGACAGTCACTACTGTGCATATCATTTGTCTTTCACGCAAGAGTGGATCTGCATACCAGTAAATTTGAATTTTGCAGGGCCTCCTACGTATTATAAGATAATCGATAATGACAACATATATGTTTCTGTTTCGGTATGATTTTGTGTTGCATGTGGGGCAGTGTTTTCTAACATAATCGTAATAGGGCTCGAGCATAAGAAAATGTTTCTTAATCCATGTGATTTTCAGTCAAACAATATTATATCCACTAGCAAAGCATTTGCAATGAAGCATACATTCCTGTACTACTAGATGTTTTGCCTGCATGGTCCTATGGCCACCGAAGTAGGAACTAAACTTTTAAAAAACATGGTTGGTTCTATGTAAATTTTATACAGATTTTTTGTTCGGAATAGAAAAAGGTTACATATCGAGTGTAAGGAAAAGATCGCACAGCTTGGACAGAATCTGACTCTACAGCTGAAATGAAACGAAAATGTCTTACGATATTTTGTCCTCCGAGGTTCCCTTTTGAAGTGACAGACGGGTAAAATTTGGACTATGAGGTAACACCTTGCGGTACTCTGTAGAAACACGTGATAGTTTTGTTTAGTTTAAACTTCTTCGTTATCTAAGGTTTTTTAAATCAGTTTTTTTATTTTAACAACAAAATGGCTAGATTTGAAACGGCATGTTTTGTCATGATCTGGGCACAGAAAGCTTCTTTTTGTACGACATTTATTCAATTTGACATTTTAAATGTACGTTTTCATCTCTTCACATTTTCCCGCCACATTTCAGACCTTTTGCTGCATCCCATATTCCATACTTTTATTTAAAAAAAGAAGAAGAAAAAGAAAAATGACAAAGAGCTTTGAAGTTAGGTACCTTCGTTTGAAGTACGGCACTTTCCTCTACTCCACGATAAACACCATTCCAAAGTCGCTGCTGTCAAGTGTTGTTACGGACAACCCGTGCGATATTGCCATATCGACCAAAGTTTACCGGTCTCTCCCTTCCAAAAGGGGGCCTTAAAGGACAACTTTATAAAGACATTTTCGTATCGTTTTAGCTGTAGAATCAAGTCTGTCTGCCTGTACTACCTTTTCCTTACACCCGATATATATAAAACCGCTTTGGAAAAGGAATCCGTGTACCCAGTCGCAAAAGTTTGTATGGGTTCGGTTCCTTTATAAGAATGTAACTTGGATTTGCTAATGAAAAGGATTTAGTGTTACCGAAATGGGTTTAAAACAAAAGTTAAACAATATTGCGTGAAAGGAAGGTAAATCGTTGTCTGCCATTTTTATTTCTAAGTATTTTTTTTAATTGGGAAGGATGTCATGTGACACTAAGTTTAAACTACTAAAAATATATTTATGAAAGCAGTTTTTAATGGGTTTCTGCAATTCTAATATAAATGTGTCAAAGTCAAGAACCGTATCTTGGGAAGGTGTCCGTCTTAAGAAAAAACATATGATGCCATTAAATTTTGATTAATATTATATGGTAGTATGATGTGTCGTACGTCGAAAAGAATAGCTTTTATTGATTGCAAATACATTGCTAGTGGTCATAATATTTCTTCATTCAAAATCTCACTGAATTACATAAACCATTTACTATAACCTTTACTGAGTTCAAACTATACTTTGTTCTAATTTTAGAGTTGAAAATATGCTATTGGACGTAAGATTGAATCTAGGACGTCAGCCTGACGATTCCTGTTCTGATCCTTGGTGCACTAACAAAATTTTTACTCCTTAAAATGTAGATACTTGCAGGAGCTGCCCCAATTTCTTTGTTATACATTTTGTCTCCTCATTTTATTTTAAACTTATAAAAATAAAAAAAGGTTCTAGAAGAAATTGCATACTATTAAGGAATGAAAACCACAGGCGTGACGTCGCGAAAATCAAATGCCATTAACTCTTAAAAAGAGATAGGTACGGAAACATGTAGCGAACCTATGATAGAACATGAATCAGTAGATATTCTTTCGTATTGTAACGTTTATATTATGTGTTACGAAACGTTACGCTAACGATGGTTCTAATTATTGTCCCTTGTATTTAAGTATTTTATTTGTCCTTATGCCTTTTCTTACAAGTCTTATTACTGCTTAGCAAATACTTTCGTATTATTGTTAGATGCAAATAATGCATATTGTACCAAGAAAATAATTTCAGAAAATGTAAAATAATAATAATTACTTCTAACGAAAATATTCGTCGTGAAATTGTGTCGTTTGTAATCCAGTCTGTGTGGGCATTTAATGTAAATTTTTGTTTGCGTTTATCATGTTAAATAATGTCATGTGTATGATGGGGTACTCAGTTTCCGCAGTGTCTGTACAGTAAAATTCCGGCAGATGGCTCCTCGTGCATCACTTGGTGGTCAATGCTTAAGCGACTTTGTGCTAGAAGATCACGTTTAATTTTTGCATATATTTCCACTCGTGTGTTTCGTGATGGCAGTTTCGCTTGAGTGTTGTATACTGTTAAATCCTCGGCCCTTGAAGTTGATTTCCATTCTGAAGAAGAAGAAAATGTTACACGGTGCAGAGTTGGGTAAATCCGATGGAAAGTTAGTAGTATAATTTTTTTCACAGTCTTTACAGCAAGTCTCTACACAGCCTTTACAGTAATCCTCCCATGTTCTCTTCGTGGTACAAAATCCTATGCCGATTGACGGGTATCCTGAACGGACATTATTTTCAACCGATGTTCTGTCACTTTTAACATGCTCTTACGTTTGACCATGGCCTAAAGCATCTTTTCCAAATGTTGACTTCAACATTTCATGTGTTTCTGAAGCAGATTTTCTAGCTTTACCTAGTTTCATAAATTTCGTCACCTTCAATTTCGCTGTTACTCAGCGCATAACTGGGGGAAGATACGCTTAAAAACTAAATGCGACTTCCTAGGACAAAGCCGCTTAGGGCACTGACTCTCAAAGGATGTACGAGGAATTGCTTGGTGGTGTTTAATCATTCTAGCTTAAACTTCACGAGCTGCAAAACTATTCTGAAAACTTTTCAGTACTCCGTTATATACGGTACACTTTAGAAAGAAAGAAAAAAAAATTGAGAGATTAAATGACATTAGAAATACGCACTACCAACTCCAAAAAGCTTTTTGAAAAATAAGTAATAATAAAATGATAAGGAAAATTCAGTTAACGTAGCGAAACACTAATTCAGTTCAATCTTCTAAGCTTTATTTTATGCATGTTTCCGTATTATTTATCAAACGTAGGAAGAAACACATTTATTATGATGTAGGTATTGACCCTAAAGAACTACATGGTAGTTACAAAATTTTCCATTTAAAAAAAAGCAGTCTTGTAACATGTTTTGTATTTTTTTCATATTATTTACATTTTTAATGCAAACGGTTACCAAGTTTCAAAAGAATTGTGTATATTTGTTAAGTTGTACTCATTTTTTTTTTCTTCTTGGTTTTCTGTCTAAGATAAAACTTAGCAGTTTTGGTTGAAAAATGATTTATTGTATCAGTATTAGGAATGTGGAAAATAAATTAAAAATAAGTGCAATATGATCTTACAACAATAAAACATTAGTGTTAAATTCATTAATAATAAAACGAATCAGCCATAAATCGTATTATAATATATTCATTATCAGTAAAACAGTAAGTCTGCGTCTAATGGAATAATACATATATATATTTGTTTTCTTCTGATTCCTGTTCTGTGTGAATCAGTTTAAGCACAAATACTTGCCACTTAATTTTCAAGTTTGAATTTAGAATGTGAAATGAATCAGCATTTAATTTCATTTGATATTCATTTACATGCTCCTTACTAGAATCAATATATTTCTTGCTTGTATGCATACCGAAGTCGTAAGGAAATGAACTTTAGAACACTAACTCCTCTACTATGATTGACAGAGTTGATGTACCATATTCCGCTCAAGGGAGTAAAACTTTCAAATTTGAATATTTCATAGTTTTGTGTTGAAACGTAACGGATATGGTGGAGGCGGATTGTCCTGCGAAGAACGTTTTTCTTTGTAGTTTTAAGGACTTTACGAGGACCAGGGTATTCAAAGTTCATTTTCCTGCGAATTCGAGTTCTGAATCACCGTGTATATATGTGTATTGTATTAAGTGAATCTTGATTCTTCAAAACTTCTAGTTTATGTAATTGGGGCAATTCTTAGTATCCAAATTAGAATTATATCTTACAGTCTGGTTGTACACCTGACAGCATCTTCAGATAGAGAAAAATAGGATGGGAAAAGAATGGATTACAAAATTGAATACTTCGAGTTCTTCTCAATTTCCTTACCCGTTATTTGCCATCTTATTTCCTCTCTCTGAAGATGGTGTCAGATGTACACTGAAACTGTAAGATGAAAAATAATTCTAATTTGGACACATCATCAATATGTGTCTTCCGTGTTCAGTTACTTGGAATAACTGTTATTTAGTAACATCCACATTTTATAAAATACGTGTAAAAATATTAAGAAAGAAATGTAAATCAAAAGTATGTGGTATATTTTCATTGCATTGATTAAAAGATTTATATACTTTCATAACTGCATTATTGTAAAGTTCCTTTTTTGGTATTACTGTGCTGCATTTCTAATTTTTCTGTAATGTATACTTGATTAAAGGAAAATAAAAGTAGTTGTTATAAATGCTGTGTAATTTCTGATCTACATTGCATACCACCTCAGTTCCATTGTTATAGAAACAACACTGCATGGTTACGATAGCTATAAACACACCACCTTGATTCTGCTTCATATCAAACTTCACAGAAGATAAGACAAAAGTATTATTAGAAACATTTCCATTATTCATTTAAAGAAGTATTGAAATGGTTACTGGAACTGTTTCTAATAATACCTTTGTCTTATCTTCTGTGAAGTTTAATATGAAGCAGAATCAAGGTGGTGTGTTTATGCGTGTTGTTTCTATAACAATTCCGAAATTGTTCCACACACTATGCTAGATTGTTCTGTCAACAATCTAGCATGGTAACAGCAAACATACTTTATCTTCAATATTACAATACGGCATGGCTACCATAGCAATATAATATGGTTATAGTACCTATGCAGGTTGTTCCATCTACCATCTTACATGGCTGCTTCAACAAGACGTTCTTGTTCACATAGCCATACCGTATTGTAGATATAGTCATATCATATTGCAACTACAGCAATATAGTATGGTTACATCAAGTATAAAATTTGGTGCACCTACCCTGCTATATGGTTGTCTCAATAAGACAGTATTGTTAAAATAGCCATAGGGTATTGTAGGTACTGTAATTTAGTCTTGCAAATACAACAATATATAATGGTTACAATGACTATACGGTATGGTTGTCCACCTGTTGTCCAACCATCTAGTATCTTTGCAATACCTATACGGTATAGTATTCGAACGAATATGGTATTGTAGGCAGAGCTATAAAGGTATAGTTGGGATGTAGCTGTATTGTAATCTGCATGGTAATATTGACTATTAACTCCGATTATAGTTAAATTTACAATACAGAAATATGATACTATTGCACATATGTATGGTAACAATAACCCGGATTTAATAGCCATACCTGTATGCTATTACTGGCCATAAGCATAGCTGTCCCTATATAAGCAATACTATTCTGGTATTATTAACCATTTAATGGTTATGCCAACTATACCATTTTTTAGGGTGTATTATAGGAGCACAAGATTCAGTTAGTGTCAGGCACATTTTGTGTTTCGTGTCGTTAAAGATAACCAATTTCACTAATGTCTTACAGACATACAGAGCTTCTGTTCTAGGCGCGTGTAACAACAGAATACGACGATTGCAATATGTTTCTTTCAGAAGAAAATCTGCCACCTCAGTGTTCTTGTAAGTTTCACGTCACAGGTTAAGGCTCCGTCATACAAGCGAGAAAACTTAAAACCGAGGAACAGGGGTAAAAAGGGCGTGATTTTTGAGATGTTATTTGCGTGGCTTTTACCACTGACGTAGCAGATACGTCACGAGATTGACAGATTCTCTCAAGCCAAAATCCCTTGCACCGCCGCAATGGTCAGAATCCGAGTCAGGAAATAGTCCGTACATTCTACACGTTGAAGCCAACGGCTCAGCTGACGAGAAAGTCTTGGACTTGGGGGTGAAACAAACTATTCTGTGTGGGGCGAGTGCTGCGGAAATTGTGGTGTGGACGAGAATCCGTGAAATCCCGGCGAAGAACTCTTTTGTCCTGTTTGCTCGCATATATCTGCTTCGAAATGCAACGGGCAGGGGGAGGGAGAAGTTGACACTTGCTTGCAGGGGGTAATGCTGAAAACCTGTTTGGCTCGAACAT
>NW_027656828.1:0-58080 GCF_964235325.1 Thermobia domestica
CAGCGCGACATGCTCTATCAGCGTGCTAAGTTTGGTTCAGATCGGCCAAACGGTCAAGGAGCAAAAGTTTTTCTTTGATTATTCCTCGATGTTACATCCGATTTTTGATTTCGACATATATTCTCACTCAGCACGACATGCTCTATCAGCGTGTTAAGTTTGGTTCTGTTCGGCCAAACGGTCTAGGAGCAAGAGTTTTTCTTTTATTATTCCTCGATGGTACAGCGGATTTTTGATTTCGATCTATATTCTCACTCAGCACGACATACTCTATCAGCGTGCTAAGTTTGGTTCAGATCGGCCAAACGGTCTAGGAGCAAGAGTTTTTCTTTGATTATTCCTCGATGGTACATTGGATTTCTGATTCCGACCTATATTCTCACTCAGCACGACATACGCTATCAGCGTGCTATGTTTGGTTCAGAACGGCCAAACGGTCTAGGAGCAAAATTTTTTTTTTGATTATTCCTCGATGGTACATCCGATTTTTGATTTCGACATATATTCTCACTCAGCACGACATGCTCTATCAGCGTGTTAAGTTTGGTTCAGATCGGCCAAACGGTCTAGGAGCAAGAGTTTTTCTTTGATTATTCCTCGATGGTACATCGGATTTTTTATTTCGACCTATATTCTCACTCAGCACGACATACTCTATCAGCGTGCTAAGTTTGGTTCAGATGGGCCAAACGGTCTAGGATCAAAAGTTTTTCTTTGATTATTCCTCGATGGGACATCGGATTTTTGATTTCGACCAATATTCTCACTCAGCTCGACATACTCTATCAGCGTGCTAAGTTTGGTTCAGATCGGCCAAACGGTCTAGAAGCAAGAGTTTTTATTTTATTATTCCTCGATGGTACATCGGATTTTTGACTTCGACCTATATTCTCACGCAGCACGACATATTCTATCAGCGTGCTAAGTTTGGTTCAAATCGGCCAAACGGTCTAGGAGCAAGAGTTTTTCTTTGATTTTTCCTCGATCGTACATTGGATTTTTGATTCCGACCTATATTCTCACTCAGCACGACATACGCTATCAGCGTGCTAAGTTTGGTTCAGATCGGCCAAACGGTCTAGGAGCAAGAGTTTTTCTTTGATTATTCCTCGATGGTACATCCGATTTTTGATTTCGACATATATTCTCACTCAGTACGACATGCTCTATCAGCGTGTTTAGTTTAGTTCCGATCGGCCAAACGGTCTAGGAGCAAGAGTTTTTCTTTATTATTCCTCGATGGTACATCGGATTTTTGACTTCGACCTATATTCTCACTCAGCATGACATACTCTATCAGCGTGCTAAGTTTGGTTCAGATCGACCAAACGGTCTAAAAGCAAAAGTTTTTCTTTGATTATTCCTCGATGGTACATCGGATTTTTGATTTCGACCTATATTCTCACACAGCACGACATGCTCTATCAGCGTGCTAAGTTTGGTTCAGATCGGCCAAACGGTCTAGGAGCAAGAGTTTTTCTTTGATTATTCCTCGATGGTACATTGGATCTTGGATTCCGACCTATATTCTCATTCTTTGATTATTCCTCGATGTTACATCCGATTTTTGATTTCGACATATATTCTCACTCAGCACGACATGCTCTATGAGCGTGTTAAGCTTGGTTCCGATCGGCCAAACGGTCAAGGAGCAAGAGTTTTTCTTTTATTATTCCTCGATGGTACATCGGATTTTTGATTCCGACCTATATTCTCATTCTTTGATTATTCCTCGATGTTACATCCGATTTTTGATTTCGACATATATTCTCACTCAGCACGACATACTCTATCAGCGTGCTAAGTTTGGTTCAGATCGGCCAAACGGTCTAAGAGCAAGAGTTTTTCTTTGATTATTCCTCGATGGTACATCGGATTTTTGATTTCGATCTATATTCTCACTCAGCACGACATACTCTATCAGCGTGCTAAGTTTGGTTCAGATCGGCCAAACGGTCTAGGAGCAAGAGTTTTTCTTTGATTATTCCTCGATGGTACATCGGATTTTGGATTCCGACCTATATTCTCATTCTTTGATTATTCCTCGATGTTACATCCGATTTTTGATTTCGACATATATTCTCACTCAGCACGACATGCTCTATCAGCGTGCTAAGTTTGGTTCAGATCGGCCAAACGGTCTAGGAGCAAGAGTTTTTCTTTGATTATTCTTCGATGGTACATCGGATTTTTGATTTCCACGTTTATTCTCACTCAGCTCGACATACTCTATCAGCGTGCTAAGTTTGGTTTAGATCGGCCAAACGGTCTAGAAGCAAGAGTTTTTCTTTTATTATTCCTTGATGGTACATCGGATTTTTGACTTCGACATATATTCTCACTCACCACGACATATTCTATCAGCGTGCTAAGTTTGGTTCAGATCGGCCAAACGGTCTAGGAGCAAGAGTTTTTCTTTGATTATTCCTCGATGGTACATCGGATTTTTGATTTCGACCTATATTCTCACACAGCACGACATGCTCTATCAGCGTGCTAAGTTTGGTTCAGATCGGCCAAACGGTCTAGGAGCAAGAGTTTTTCCTTTATTATTCCTCGATGGTACATCGGATTTTTGATTTCGATCTATATTCTCACTCAGCGCGACATGCTCTATCAGCGTGCTAAGTTTGGTTCAGATCGGCCAAACGGTCAAGGAGCAAGAGTTTTTTTTTATTATTCCTCGATGTTACATCCGATTTTTGATTTCGACATATATTCTCACTCAGCACGACATGCTCTATCAGCGTGCTAAGTTTGGTTCAGATCGGCCAAACGGTCTAGGAGCAGGAGTTTTTCTTTGATTATTCCTCGATGGTACATTGGATCTTTGTTTCCGACCTATATTCTCATTCTTTGATTATTCCTCGACGTTACATCCGATTTTTGATTTCGACATATATTCTCACTCAGCACGACATGCTCTATCAGCGTGTTAAGCTTGGTTCCGATCGGCCAAACGGTCAAGGAGCAAGAGTTTTTCTTTTATTATTCTTCGATGGTACATCGGATTTTTTATTCCGACCTATTTTCTCATTCTTTGATTATTCCTCGATGTTACATCCGATTTTTGATTTCGACATATATTCTCACTCAGCACGACATACTCTATCAGCGTGCTAAGTTTGGTTCAGATCGGCCAAACGGTCTAAGAGCAAGAGTTTTTCTTTGATTATTCCTCGATGGTACATCGGATTTTTGATTTCGATCTTTATTCTCACTCAGCACGACATACTCTATCAGCGTGCTAAGTTTGGTTCAGATCGGCCAAACGGTCTAAGAGCAAGAGTTTTTCTTTGATTATTCCTCGATGGTACATCGGATTTTTGATTTCGATCTATATTCTCACTCAGCACGACATACTCTATCAGCGTGCTAAGTTTGGTTCAGATCGGCCAAACGGTCTAGGAGCAAGAGTTTTTCTTTGATTATTCCTCGATGGTACTTTGGATCTTTGATTCCGACCTATATTCTCATTCTTTGATTAATCCTCGATGTTACATCCGATTTTTGATTTCGAAATATATTCTCACTCAGCACGACATGCTCTATCAGCGTGTTAAGCTTGGTTCCGATCGGCCAAACGGTCAAGGAGCAAGAGTTTTTCTTTTATTATTCCTCGATGGTACATCGGATTTTTGATTCCGACCTATATTCTCATTCTTTGATTATTCCTCGATGTTACATCCGGTTTTTGATTTCGACCTATGTTCTCACTCAGCACGACATGCTCTAACAGCGTGCTAAGTTTGGTTCAGATCGGCCAAACGGTCTAGGAGCAAGAGTTTTTCTTTGATTATTCTTCGATGGTACATCGGATTTTTGATTTCCACCTTTATTCTCACTCAGCTCGACATACTCTATCAGCGTGCTAAGTTTGGTTTAGATCGGCCAAACGGTCTAGAAGCAAGAGTTTTTCTTTTATTATTCCTCGATGGTACATCGGATTTTTGACTCCGACCTATATTCTCACTCAGCACGAAATGCTCTATCAGCGTGCTAAGTTTGGTTGAGATCGGCCAAACGGTCTAGGAGTAAGAGTTTTTATTTTATTATTCCTCGATGGTACATCGGATTTTTGATTTCGACCTATATTCTCACACAGCACGACATGCTCTATCAGCGTGCTAAGTTTGGTTCAGATCGGCCAAACGGTCTAGGAGCAAGAGTTTTTCTTTTATTATTCCTCGATGGTACATCGGATTTTTGATTTCGATCTATATTCTCACTCAGCGCGACATGCCCTATCAGCGTGCTAAGTTTGGTTCAGATCGGCCAAACGGTCTAGGAGCAAGAGTTTTTCATTGATTATTCCTCGATGGTACATTGGATTTCTGATTCCGACCTATATTCTCACTCAGCACGACATACGCTATCAGCGTGCTATGTTTGGTTGAGAACGGCGAAACGGTCTAGGAGCAAGAGTTTTTCTTTGATTATTCCTCGATGGTACATCCGATTTTTGATTTCGACATATATTCTCACTCAGCACGACATGCTCTTTCAGCGTGTTAGGTTAGTTCCGATCGGCCAAACGGTCTAGGAGCAAGAGTTTTTATTTTATTATTCCTCGATGGTACATCGGATTTTTGATTTCGATCAATATTCTCACTCAGCTCGACATACTCTATCAGCGTGCTAAGTTTCGTCTAGATGGGCTAAACGGTCTAGTAGCAAGAGTTTTTCTTTGATTATTCCTCGATGGTATATCGGATTTTTAATTTCGACCTACATTCTCACTCAGCTCGACATACTCTATCAGCGTGCTAAGCTTGGTTCAGATCGGCCAAACGGTCTAGGAGCAAGAGTTTTTCTTTGATTATTCCTCGATGGTACATCGGATTTTTTATTTCGACCTATATTCTCACTCAGCACGACATACTCTATCAGCGTGCTAAGTTTGGTTCAGATGGGCCAAACGGTCTAGGATCAAAAGTTTTTCTTTGATTATTCCTCGATGGTACATCGGATTTTTGATTTCGACCAATATTCTCACTCAGCTCGACATACTCTATCAGCGTGCTAAGTTTGGTTCAGATCGGCCAAACGGTCTAGAAGCAAGAGTTTTTATTTTATTATTCCTCGATGGTACATCGGATTTTTGACTTCGACCTATATTCTCACGCAGCACGACATATTCTATCAGCGTGCTAAGTTTGGTTCAGATCGGCCAAACGGTCTAGGAGCAAGAGTTTTTCTTTTATTATTCCTCGATGGTACATCCGATTTTTGAATTCGACATATATTCTCACTCAGCACGACATCCTCTATCAGCGCGCTAAGTTTGGTTCAGATCGGCCAAACGGTCTAGGAGCAAGAGTTTTTCTTTGATTATTCTTCGATGGTACATCGGATTTTTGATTTCCACATTAATTCTCACTCAGCTCGATATACTCTATCAGCGTGCTAAGTTTGGTTTAGATCGGCCAAACGGTCTAGAAGCAAGAGTTTTTCTTTTATTATTCCTCGATGGTACATCGGATTTTTGACTTCGACCTATATTCTCACTCACCACGACATATTCTATAAGCGTGCTAAGTTTGGTTCAGATCGGCCAAACGGTCTAGGAGCAAGAGTTTTTCTTTGATTATTCCTCGATGGTACATTGGATTTTTGATTCCGACCTATATTCTCACTCAGCACGAAATGCTCTATCAGCGTGCTAAGTTTGGTTCAGATCGGCCAAACGGTCTAGGAGCAAGAGTTTTTCTTTGATTATTCCTCGATGGTACATCGGATTTTTGATTTCGACCTATATTCTCACACAGCACGACATGCTCTATCAGCGTGCTAAGTTTGGCTCAGAACGACCAAACGGTCTAGGAGCAAGAGTTTTTCTTTTACTATTCCTCGATGGTACATCGGATTTTTGATTTCGATCTATATTCTCACTCAGCGCGACATGCTCTATCAGCGTGCTAAGTTTGGTTCAGATCGGCCAAACGGTCTAGGAGCAGGAGTTTTTCTTTGATTATTCCTCGATGGTACATTGGATCTTTGTTTCCGACCTATATTCTCATTCTTTGATTATTCCTCGATGTTACATCCGATTTTTGATTTCGACATATATTCTCACTCAGCACGACATGCTCTATCAGCGTGTTAAGCTTGGTTCCGATCGGCCAAACGGTCAAGGAGCAAGAGTTTTTCTTTTATTATTCCTCGATGGTACATCGGATTTTTTATTCCGACCTATATTCTCATTCTTTGATTATTCCTCGATGTTACATCCGATTTTTGATTTCGACATATATTCTCACTCAGCACGACATACTCTATCAGCGTGCTAAGTTTGGTTCAGATCGGCCAAACGGTCTAAGAGCAAGAGTTTTTCTTTGATTATTCCTCGATGGTACATCGGATTTTTGATTTCGATCTTTTTTCTCACTCAGCACGACATACTCTATCAGCGTGCTAAGTTTGGTTCAGATCGGCCAAACGGTCTAGGAGCAAGAGTTTTTCTTTGATTATTGCTCGATGGTTCATCGGATTTTTGACTTCGACCTATATTCTCACTCACCACGACACATTCTATCAGCGTGCTAAGTTTGGTTCAGATCGGCCAAACGGTCTAGGAGCAAGAGTTTTTCTTTGATTATTCCTCGATGGTACATTGGATCTTTGATTCCGACCTATATTCTCATTCTTTGATTATTCCTCGATGTTACATCCGATTTTTGATTTCGACATATATTCTCACTCAGCACGACATGCTCTATCAGCGTGTTAAGCTTGGTTCCGATCGGCCAAACGGTCAAGGAGCAAGAGTTTTTCTTTTATTATTCCTCGATGGTACATCTGATTTTTGATTCCGACCTATATTCTCATTCTTTGATTATTCCTCGATGTTACATCCGATTTTTGATTTCGACATATATTCTCACTCAGCACGACATACTCTATCAGCGTGCTAAGTTTGGTTCAGATCGGCCAAACGGTCTAAGAGCAAGAGTTTTTCTTTGATTATTCCTCGATGGTACATCGGATTTTTGATTTCGATCTATATTCTCACTCAGCACGACATACTCTATCACCGTGCTAAGTTTGGTTCAGATCGGCCAAACGGTCTAGGAGCAAGAGTTTTTCTTTGATTATTCCTCGATGGTACTTTGGATCTTTGATTCCGACCTATATTCTCATTCTTTGATTAATCCTCGATGTTACATCCGATTTTTGATTTCGAAATATATTCTCACTCAGCACGACATGCTCTATCAGCGTGTTAAGCTTGGTTCCGATCGGCCAAACGGTCAAGGAGCAAGAGTTTTTCTTTTATTATTCCTCGATGGTACATCGGATTTTTGATTCCGACCTATATTCTCATTCTTTGATTATTCCTCGATGTTACATCCGGTTTTTGATTTCGACCTATGTTCTCACTCAGTACGACATGCTCTATCAGCGTGCTAAGTTTGGTTTAGATCGGCCAAACGGTCTAGAAGCAAGAGTTTTTCTTTTATTATTCCTCGATGGTACATCGGATTTTTCACTCCGACCTATATTCTCACTCAGCACGAAATGCTCTATCAGCGTGCTAAGTTTGGTTCAGATCGGCCAAACGGTCTAGGAGCAAGAGTTTTTCTTTTATTATTCCTCGATGGTACATCGGATTTTTGATTTCGATCTATATTCTCACTCAGCGCGACATGCTCTATCAGCGTGCTAAGTTTGGTTGAGAACGGCGAAACGGTCTAGGAGCAAGAGTTTTTCTTTGATTATTCCTCGATGGTACATCCGATTTTTGATTTCGACATATATTCTCACTCAGCACGACATGCTCTTTCAGCGTGTTAGGTTAGTTCCGATCGGCCAAACGGTCTAGGAGCAAGAGTTTTTATTTTATTATTCCTCGATGGTACATCGGATTTTTGATTTCGACCAATATTCTCACTCAGCTCGACATACTCTATCAGCGTGCTAAGTTTCGTCTAGATGGGCTAAACGGTCTAGTAGCAAGAGTTTTTCTTTGATTATTCCTCGATGGTATATCGGATTTTTAATTTCGACCTACATTCTCACTCAGCTCGACATACTCTATCAGCGTGCTAAGCTTGGTTCAGATCGGCCAAACGGTCTAGGAGCAAGAGTTTTTCTTTGATTATTCCTCGATGGTACATCGGATTTTTTATTTCGACCTATATTCTCACTCAGCACGACATACTCTATCAGCGTGCTAAGTTTGGTTCAGATGGGCCAAACGGTCTAGGATCAAAAGTTTTTCTTTGATTATTCCTCGATGGTACATCGGATTTTTGATTTCGACCAATATTCTCACTCAGCTCGACATACTCTATCAGCGTGCTAAGTTTGGTTCAGATCGGCCAAACGGTCTAGAAGCAAGAGTTTTTATTTTATTATTCCTCGATGGTACATCGGATTTTTGACTTCGACCTATATTCTCACGCAGCACGACATATTCTATCAGCGTGCTAAGTTTGGTTCAGATCGGCCAAACGGTCTAGGAGCAAGAGTTTTTCTTTTATTATTCCTCGATGGTACATCCGATTTTTGAATTCGACATATATTCTCACTCAGCACGACATCCTCTATCAGCGCGCTAAGTTTGGTTCAGATCGGCCAAACGGTCTAGGAGCAAGAGTTTTTCTTTGATTATTCTTCGATGGTACATCGGATTTTTGATTTCCACCTTTATTCTCACTCAGCTCGACATACTCTATCAGCGTGCTAAGTTTGGTTTAGATCGGCCAAACGGTCTAGAAGCAAGAGTTTTTCTTTTATTATTCCTCGATGGTACATCGGATTTTTGACTTCGACCTATATTCTCACTCACCACGACATATTCTATCAGCGTGCTAAGTTTGGTTCAGATCGGCCAAACGGTCTAGGAGCAAGAGTTTTTCTTTGATTATTCCTCGATGGTACATTGGATTTTTGATTCCGACCTATATTCTCACTCAGCACGAAATGCTCTATCAGCGTGCTAAGTTTGGTTCAGATCGGCCAAACGGTCTAGGAGCAAGAGTTTTTCTTTGATTATTCCTCGATGGTACATCGGATTTTTGATTTCGACCTATATTCTCACACAGCACGACATGCTCTATCAGCGTGCTAAGTTTGGTTCAGATCGACAAAACGGTCTAGGAGCAAGAGTTTTTCTTTTACTATTCCTCGATGGTACATCGGATTTTTGATTTCGATCTATATTCTCACTCAGCGCGACATGCTCTATCAGCGTGCTAAGTTTGGTTCAGATCGGCCAAACGGTCAAGGAGCAAAAGTTTTTCTTTGATTATTCCTCGATGTTACATCCGATTTTTGATATCGACATATATTCTCACTCAGCACGACATGCTCTATCAGCGTGTTAAGTTTGGTTCTGTTCGGCCAAACGGTCTAGGAGCAAGAGTTTTTCTTTTATTATTCCTCGATGGTACATCGGATTTTTGATTTCGATCTTTATTCTCACTCAGCACGACATACTCTATCAACGTGCTAAGTTTGGTTCAGATCGGCCAAACAGTCTAGGAGCAAGAGTTTTTCTTTGATTATTCCTCGATGGTACATTGGATTTCTGATTCCGACCTATATTCTCACTCAGCACGACATACGCTATCAGCGTGCTATGTTTGGTTCAGAACGGCCAAACGGTCTAGGAGCAAGAGTTTTTCTTTGATTATTCCTCGATGGTACATCCGATTTTTGATTTCAACATATATTCTCACTCAGCTCGACATACTCTATCAGCGTGCTAAGTTTGGTTCAGATCGGCCAAACGGTCTAGAAGCAAGAGTTTTTATTTTATTATTCCTCGATGGTACATCGGATTTTTGACTTCGACCTATATTCTCACGCAGCAAGACATATTCTATCAGCGTGCTAAGTTTGGTTCAAATCGGCCAAACGGTCTAGGAGCAAGAGTTTTTCTTTGATTTTTCCTCGATCGTACATTGGATTTTTGATTCCGACCTATATTCTCACTCAGCACGACATACGCTATCAGCGTGCTAAGTTTGGTTCAGATCGGCCAAACGGTCTAGGAGCAAGAGTTTTTCTTTGATTATTCCTCGATGGTACATCCGATTTTTGATTTCGACATATATTCTCACTCAGTACGACATGCTCTATCAGCGTGTTTAGTTTAGTTCCGATCGGCCAAACGGTCTAGGAGCAAGAGTTTTTCTTTATTATTCCTCGATGGTACATCGGATTTTTGACTTCGACCTATATTCTCACTCAGCATGACATACTCTATCAGCGTGCTAAGTTTGGTTCAGATCGACCAAACGGTCTAAAAGCAAAAGTTTTTCTTTGATTATTCCTCGATGGTACATCGGATTTTTGATTTCGACCTATATTCTCACACAGCACGACATGCTCTATCAGCGTGCTAAGTTTGGTTCAGATCGGCCAAACGGTCTAGGAGCAAGAGTTTTTCTTTGATTATTCCTCGATGGTACATTGGATCTTGGATTCCGACCTATATTCTCATTCTTTGATTATTCCTCGATGTTACATCCGATTTTTGATTTCGACATATATTCTCACTCAGCACGACATGCTCTATGAGCGTGTTAAGCTTGGTTCCGATCGGCCAAACGGTCAAGGAGCAAGAGTTTTTCTTTTATTATTCCTCGATGGTACATCGGATTTTTGATTCCGACCTATATTCTCATTCTTTGATTATTCCTCGATGTTACATCCGATTTTTGATTTCGACATATATTCTCACTCAGCACGACATACTCTATCAGCGTGCTAAGTTTGGTTCAGATCGGCCAAACGGTCTAAGAGCAAGAGTTTTTCTTTGATTATTCCTCGATGGTACATCGGATTTTTGATTTCGATCTATATTCTCACTCAGCACGACATACTCTATCAGCGTGCTAAGTTTGGTTCAGATCGGCCAAACGGTCTAGGAGCAAGAGTTTTTCTTTGATTATTCCTCGATGGTACATCGGATTTTGGATTCCGACCTATATTCTCATTCTTTGATTATTCCTCGATGTTACATCCGATTTTTGATTTCGACATATATTCTCACTCAGCACGACATGCTCTATCAGCGTGCTAAGTTTGGTTCAGATCGGCCAAACGGTCTAGGAGCAAGAGTTTTTCTTTGATTATTCTTCGATGGTACATCGGATTTTTGATTTCCACGTTTATTCTCACTCAGCTCGACATACTCTATCAGCGTGCTAAGTTTGGTTTAGATCGGCCAAACGGTCTAGAAGCAAGAGTTTTTCTTTTATTATTCCTTGATGGTACATCGGATTTTTGACTTCGACCTATATTCTCACTCACCACGACATATTCTATCAGCGTGCTAAGTTTGGTTCAGATCGGCCAAACGGTCTAGGAGCAAGAGTTTTTCTTTGATTATTCCTCGATGGTACATCGGATTTTTGATTTCGACCTATATTCTCACACAGCACGACATGCTCTATCAGCGTGCTAAGTTTGGTTCAGATCGGCCAAACGGTCTAGGAGCAAGAGTTTTTCCTTTATTATTCCTCGATGGTACATCGGATTTTTGATTTCGATCTATATTCTCACTCAGCGCGACATGCTCTATCAGCGTGCTAAGTTTGGTTCAGATCGGCCAAACGGTCAAGGAGCAAGAGTTTTTTTTTATTATTCCTCGATGTTACATCCGATTTTTGATTTCGACATATATTCTCACTCAGCACGACATGCTCTATCAGCGTGCTAAGTTTGGTTCAGATCGGCCAAACGGTCTAGGAGCAGGAGTTTTTCTTTGATTATTCCTCGATGGTACATTGGATCTTTGTTTCCGACCTATATTCTCATTCTTTGATTATTCCTCGACGTTACATCCGATTTTTGATTTCGACATATATTCTCACTCAGCACGACATGCTCTATCAGCGTGTTAAGCTTGGTTCCGATCGGCCAAACGGTCAAGGAGCAAGAGTTTTTCTTTTATTATTCCTCGATGGTACATCGGATTTTTTATTCCGACCTATATTCTCATTCTTTGATTATTCCTCGATGTTACATCCGATTTTTGATTTCGACATATATTCTCACTCAGCACGACATACTCTATCAGCGTGCTAAGTTTGGTTCAGATCGGCCAAACGGTCTAAGAGCAAGAGTTTTTCTTTGATTATTCCTCGATGGTACATCGGATTTTTGATTTCGATCTTTATTCTCACTCAGCACGACATACTCTATCAGCGTGCTAAGTTTGGTTCAGATCGGCCAAACGGTCTAAGAGCAAGAGTTTTTCTTTGATTATTCCTCGATGGTACATCGGATTTTTGATTTCGATCTATATTCTCACTCAGCACGACATACTCTATCAGCGTGCTAAGTTTGGTTCAGATCGGCCAAACGGTCTAGGAGCAAGAGTTTTTCTTTGATTATTCCTCGATGGTACTTTGGATCTTTGATTCCGACCTATATTCTCATTCTTTGATTAATCCTCGATGTTACATCCGATTTTTGATTTCGAAATATATTCTCACTCAGCACGACATGCTCTATCAGCGTGTTAAGCTTGGTTCCGATCGGCCAAACGGTCAAGGAGCAAGAGTTTTTCTTTTATTATTCCTCGATGGTACATCGGATTTTTGATTCCGACCTATATTCTCATTCTTTGATTATTCCTCGATGTTACATCCGGTTTTTGATTTCGACCTATGTTCTCACTCAGCACGACATGCTCTAACAGCGTGCTAAGTTTGGTTCAGATCGGCCAAACGGTCTAGGAGCAAGAGTTTTTCTTTGATTATTCTTCGATGGTACATCGGATTTTTGATTTCCACCTTTATTCTCACTCAGCTCGACATACTCTATCAGCGTGCTAAGTTTGGTTTAGATCGGCCAAACGGTCTAGAAGCAAGAGTTTTTCTTTTATTATTCCTCGATGGTACATCGGATTTTTGACTCCGACCTATATTCTCACTCAGCACGAAATGCTCTATCAGCGTGCTAAGTTTGGTTGAGATCGGCCAAACGGTCTAGGAGTAAGAGTTTTTATTTTATTATTCCTCGATGGTACATCGGATTTTTGATTTCGACCTATATTCTCACACAGCACGACATGCTCTATCAGCGTGCTAAGTTTGGTTCAGATCGGCCAAACGGTCTAGGAGCAAGAGTTTTTCTTTTATTATTCCTCGATGGTACATCGGATTTTTGATTTCGATCTATATTCTCACTCAGCGCGACATGCTCTATCAGCGTGCTAAGTTTGGTTCAGATCGGCCAAACGGTCTAGGAGCAAGAGTTTTTCATTGATTATTCCTCGATGGTACATTGGATTTCTGATTCCGACCTATATTCTCACTCAGCACGACATACGCTATCAGCGTGCTATGTTTGGTTGAGAACGGCGAAACGGTCTAGGAGCAAGAGTTTTTCTTTGATTATTCCTCGATGGTACATCCGATTTTTGATTTCGACATATATTCTCACTCAGCACGACATGCTCTTTCAGCGTGTTAGGTTAGTTCCGATCGGCCAAACGGTCTAGGAGCAAGAGTTTTTATTTTATTATTCCTCGATGGTACATCGGATTTTTGATTTCGACCAATATTCTCACTCAGCTCGACATACTCTATCAGCGTGCTAAGTTTCGTCTAGATGGGCTAAACGGTCTAGTAGCAAGAGTTTTTCTTTGATTATTCCTCGATGGTATATCGGATTTTTAATTTCGACCTACATTCTCACTCAGCTCGACATACTCTATCAGCGTGCTAAGCTTGGTTCAGATCGGCCAAACGGTCTAGGAGCAAGAGTTTTTCTTTGATTATTCCTCGATGGTACATCGGATTTTTTATTTCGACCTATATTCTCACTCAGCACGACATACTCTATCAGCGTGCTAAGTTTGGTTCAGATGGGCCAAACGGTCTAGGATCAAAAGTTTTTCTTTGATTATTCCTCGATGGTACATCGGATTTTTGATTTCGACCAATATTCTCACTCAGCTCGACATACTCTATCAGCGTGCTAAGTTTGGTTCAGATCGGCCAAACGGTCTAGAAGCAAGAGTTTTTATTTTATTATTCCTCGATGGTACATCGGATTTTTGACTTCGACCTATATTCTCACGCAGCACGACATATTCTATCAGCGTGCTAAGTTTGGTTCAGATCGGCCAAACGGTCTAGGAGCAAGAGTTTTTCTTTTATTATTCCTCGATGGTACATCCGATTTTTGAATTCGACATATATTCTCACTCAGCACGACATCCTCTATCAGCGCGCTAAGTTTGGTTCAGATCGGCCAAACGGTCTAGGAGCAAGAGTTTTTCTTTGATTATTCTTCGATGGTACATCGGATTTTTGATTTCCACATTAATTCTCACTCAGCTCGACATACTCTATCAGCGTGCTAAGTTTGGTTTAGATCGGCCAAACGGTCTAGAAGCAAGAGTTTTTCTTTTATTATTCCTCGATGGTACATCGGATTTTTGACTTCGACCTATATTCTCACTCACCACGACATATTCTATAAGCGTGCTAAGTTTGGTTCAGATCGGCCAAACGGTCTAGGAGCAAGAGTTTTTCTTTGATTATTCCTCGATGGTACATTGGATTTTTGATTCCGACCTATATTCTCACTCAGCACGAAATGCTCTATCAGCGTGCTAAGTTTGGTTCAGATCGGCCAAACGGTCTAGGAGCAAGAGTTTTTCTTTGATTATTCCTCGATGGTACATCGGATTTTTGATTTCGACCTATATTCTCACACAGCACGACATGCTCTATCAGCGTGCTAAGTTTGGTTCAGAACGACCAAACGGTCTAGGAGCAAGAGTTTTTCTTTTACTATTCCTCGATGGTACATCGGATTTTTGATTTCGATCTATATTCTCACTCAGCGCGACATGCTCTATCAGCGTGCTAAGTTTGGTTCAGATCGGCCAAACGGTCTAGGAGCAGGAGTTTTTCTTTGATTATTCCTCGATGGTACATTGGATCTTTGTTTCCGACCTATATTCTCATTCTTTGATTATTCCTCGATGTTACATCCGATTTTTGATTTCGACATATATTCTCACTCAGCACGACATGCTCTATCAGCGTGTTAAGCTTGGTTCCGATCGGCCAAACGGTCAAGGAGCAAGAGTTTTTCTTTTATTATTCCTCGATGGTACATCGGATTTTTTATTCCGACCTATATTCTCATTCTTTGATTATTCCTCGATGTTACATCCGATTTTTGATTTCGACATATATTCTCACTCAGCACGACATACTCTATCAGCGTGCTAAGTTTGGTTCAGATCGGCCAAACGGTCTAAGAGCAAGAGTTTTTCTTTGATTATTCCTCGATGGTACATCGGATTTTTGATTTCGATCTTTTTTCTCACTCAGCACGACATACTCTATCAGCGTGCTAAGTTTGGTTCAGATCGGCCAAACGGTCTAGGAGCAAGAGTTTTTCTTTGATTATTGCTCGATGGTTCATCGGATTTTTGACTTCGACCTATATTCTCACTCACCACGACACATTCTATCAGCGTGCTAAGTTTGGTTCAGATCGGCCAAACGGTCTAGGAGCAAGAGTTTTTCTTTGATTATTCCTCGATGGTACATTGGATCTTTGATTCCGACCTATATTCTCATTCTTTGATTATTCCTCGATGTTACATCCGATTTTTGATTTCGACATATATTCTCACTCAGCACGACATGCTCTATCAGCGTGTTAAGCTTGGTTCCGATCGGCCAAACGGTCAAGGAGCAAGAGTTTTTCTTTTATTATTCCTCGATGGTACATCTGATTTTTGATTCCGACCTATATTCTCATTCTTTGATTATTCCTCGATGTTACATCCGATTTTTGATTTCGACATATATTCTCACTCAGCACGACATACTCTATCAGCGTGCTAAGTTTGGTTCAGATCGGCCAAACGGTCTAAGAGCAAGAGTTTTTCTTTGATTATTCCTCGATGGTACATCGGATTTTTGATTTCGATCTATATTCTCACTCAGCACGACATACTCTATCACCGTGCTAAGTTTGGTTCAGATCGGCCAAACGGTCTAGGAGCAAGAGTTTTTCTTTGATTATTCCTCGATGGTACTTTGGATCTTTGATTCCGACCTATATTCTCATTCTTTGATTAATCCTCGATGTTACATCCGATTTTTGATTTCGAAATATATTCTCACTCAGCACGACATGCTCTATCAGCGTGTTAAGCTTGGTTCCGATCGGCCAAACGGTCAAGGAGCAAGAGTTTTTCTTTTATTATTCCTCGATGGTACATCGGATTTTTGATTCCGACCTATATTCTCATTCTTTGATTATTCCTCGATGTTACATCCGGTTTTTGATTTCGACCTATGTTCTCACTCAGTACGACATGCTCTATCAGCGTGCTAAGTTTGGTTTAGATCGGCCAAACGGTCTAGAAGCAAGAGTTTTTCTTTTATTATTCCTCGATGGTACATCGGATTTTTCACTCCGACCTATATTCTCACTCAGCACGAAATGCTCTATCAGCGTGCTAAGTTTGGTTCAGATCGGCCAAACGGTCTAGGAGCAAGAGTTTTTCTTTTATTATTCCTCGATGGTACATCGGATTTTTGATTTCGATCTATATTCTCACTCAGCGCGACATGCTCTATCAGCGTGCTAAGTTTGGTTGAGAACGGCGAAACGGTCTAGGAGCAAGAGTTTTTCTTTGATTATTCCTCGATGGTACATCCGATTTTTGATTTCGACATATATTCTCACTCAGCACGACATGCTCTTTCAGCGTGTTAGGTTAGTTCCGATCGGCCAAACGGTCTAGGAGCAAGAGTTTTTATTTTATTATTCCTCGATGGTACATCGGATTTTTGATTTCGACCAATATTCTCACTCAGCTCGACATACTCTATCAGCGTGCTAAGTTTCGTCTAGATGGGCTAAACGGTCTAGTAGCAAGAGTTTTTCTTTGATTATTCCTCGATGGTATATCGGATTTTTAATTTCGACCTACATTCTCACTCAGCTCGACATACTCTATCAGCGTGCTAAGCTTGGTTCAGATCGGCCAAACGGTCTAGGAGCAAGAGTTTTTCTTTGATTATTCCTCGATGGTACATCGGATTTTTTATTTCGACCTATATTCTCACTCAGCACGACATACTCTATCAGCGTGCTAAGTTTGGTTCAGATGGGCCAAACGGTCTAGGATCTAAAGTTTTTCTTTGATTATTCCTCGATGGTACATCGGATTTTTGATTTCGACCAATATTCTCACTCAGCTCGACATACTCTATCAGCGTGCTAAGTTTGGTTCAGATCGGCCAAACGGTCTAGAAGCAAGAGTTTTTATTTTATTATTCCTCGATGGTACATCGGATTTTTGACTTCGACCTATATTCTCACGCAGCACGACATATTCTATCAGCGTGCTAAGTTTGGTTCAGATCGGCCAAACGGTCTAGGAGCAAGAGTTTTTCTTTTATTATTCCTCGATGGTACATCCGATTTTTGAATTCGACATATATTCTCACTCAGCACGACATCCTCTATCAGCGCGCTAAGTTTGGTTCAGATCGGCCAAACGGTCTAGGAGCAAGAGTTTTTCTTTGATTATTCTTCGATGGTACATCGGATTTTTGATTTCCACCTTTATTCTCACTCAGCTCGACATACTCTATCAGCGTGCTAAGTTTGGTTTAGATCGGCCAAACGGTCTAGAAGCAAGAGTTTTTCTTTTATTATTCCTCGATGGTACATCGGATTTTTGACTTCGACCTATATTCTCACTCACCACGACATATTCTATCAGCGTGCTAAGTTTGGTTCAGATCGGCCAAACGGTCTAGGAGCAAGAGTTTTTCTTTGATTATTCCTCGATGGTACATTGGATTTTTGATTCCGACCTATATTCTCACTCAGCACGAAATGCTCTATCAGCGTGCTAAGTTTGGTTCAGATCGGCCAAACGGTCTAGGAGCAAGAGTTTTTCTTTGATTATTCCTCGATGGTACATCGGATTTTTGATTTCGACCTATATTCTCACACAGCACGACATGCTCTATCAGCGTGCTAAGTTTGGTTCAGATCGACAAAACGGTCTAGGAGCAAGAGTTTTTCTTTTACTATTCCTCGATGGTACATCGGATTTTTGATTTCGATCTATATTCTCACTCAGCGCGACATGCTCTATCAGCGTGCTAAGTTTGGTTCAGATCGGCCAAACGGTCAAGGAGCAAAAGTTTTTCTTTGATTATTCCTCGATGTTACATCCGATTTTTGATATCGACATATATTCTCACTCAGCACGACATGCTCTATCAGCGTGTTAAGTTTGGTTCTGTTCGGCCAAACGGTCTAGGAGGAAGAGTTTTTCTTTGATTATTCCTCGATGGTACATCGGATTTTTGATTTCGACCTATATTCTCACTCAGCTCGACATACTCTATCAGCGTGCTAAGTTTGGTTCAGATCGGCCAAACAGTCTAGGAGCAAGAGTTTTTCTTTGATTATTCCTCGATGGTACATTGGATTTCTGATTCCGACCTATATTCTCACTCAGCACGACATACGCTATCAGCGTGCTATGTTTGGTTCAGAACGGCCAAACGGTCTAGGAGCAAGAGTTTTTCTTTGATTATTCCTCGATGGTACATCCGATTTTTGATTTCAACATATATTCTCACTCAGCACGACATGCTCTTTCAGCGTGTTAGGTTAGTTCTGATCGGCCAAACGGTCTAGGAGCAAGAGTTTTTATTTTATTATTCCTCGATGGTACATCGGATTTCTGATTCCGACCTATATTCTCACTCAGCACGACATACGCTATCAGCGTGCTATGTTTGGTTCAGAACGGCCAAACGGTCTAGTAGCAAGAGTTTTTCTTTGATTATTCCTCGATGGTATATCGGATTTTTAATTTCGACCTATATTCTCACTCAGCTCGACATACTCTATCAGCGTGCTAAGTTTGGTTCAGATCGGCCAAACGGTCTAGGAGCAAGAGTTTTTCTTTGATTATTCCTCGATGGTACATCGGATTTTTTATTTCGACCTATATTCTCACTCAGCTCGACATACTCTATCAGCGTGCTAAGTTTGGTTCAGATGGGCCAAACGGTCTAGGATCAAAAGTTTTTCTTTGATTATTCCTCGATGGTACATCGGATTTTTGATTTCGACCAATATTCTCACTCAGCTCGACATACTCTATCAGCGTGCTAAGTTTGGTTCAGATCGGCCAAACGGTCTAGAAGCAAGAGTTTTTATTTTATTATTCCTCGATGGTACATCGGATTTTTGACTTCGACCTATATTCTCACGCAGCACGACATATTCTATCAGCGTGCTAAGTTTGGTTCAGATCGGCCAAACGGTCTAGGAGCAAGAGTTTTTCTTTGATTATTCCTCGATGGTACATCCGATTTTTGATTTCGACATATATTCTCACTCAGCACGACATGCTCTATCAGCGTGTTTAGTTTAGTTCCGATCGGCCAAACGGTCTAGGAGCAAGAGTTTTTCTTTTATTATTCCTCGATGGTACATCGGATTTTTGACTCCGACCTATATTCTCACTCAGCTCGACATACTCTATCAGCGTGCTAAGTTTGGTTCAGATCGGCCAAACGGTCTAGGAGCAAGAGTTTTTCTTTATTATTCCTCGATGGTACATCGGATTTTTGACTTCGACCTATATTCTCACTCAGCATGACATACTCTATCAGCGTGCTAAGTTTGGTTCAGATCAACCAAACGGTCTAAAAGCAAAAGTTTTTCTTTGATTATTCCTCGATGGTACATCGGATTTTTGATTTCGACCTATATTCTCACACAGCACGACATGCTCTATCAGCGTGCTAAGTTTGGTTCAGATCGGCCAAACGGTCTAGGAGCAAGAGTTTTTCTTTGATTATTCCTCGATGGTAGATTGGATCTTTGATTCCGACCTATATTCTCATTCTTTGATTATTCCTCGATGTTACATCCGATTTTTGATTTCGACATATATTCTCACTCAGCACGACATGCTCTATGAGCGTGTTAAGCTTGGTTCCGATCGGCCAAACGGTCAAGGAGCAAGAGTTTTTCTTTTATTATTCCTCGATGGTACATCGGATTTTTGATTCCGACCTATATTCTCATTCTTTGATTATTCCTCGATGTTACATCCGATTTTTGATTTCGACATATATTCTCACTCAGCGCGACATACTCTATCAGCGTGCTAAGTTTGGTTCAGATCGGCCAAACGGTCTAAGAGCAAGAGTTTTTCTTTGATTATTCCTCGATGGTACATCGGATTTTTGATTTCGATCTATATTCTCACTCAACACGACATACTCTATCAGCGTGCTAAGTTTGGTTCAGATCGGCCAAACGGTCTAGGAGCAAGAGTTTTTCTTTGATTATTGCTCGATGGTACATCGGATTTTTGATTTCAACCTATGTTCTCACTCAGCACGACATGCTCTATCAGCGTGCTAAGTTTAGTTCAGATCGGCCAAACGGTCTAGGAGCAAGAGTTTTTCTTTGATTATTCTTCGATGGTACATCAGATTTTTGATTTCCACCTTTATTCTCACTCAGCTCGACATACTCTATCAGCGTGCTAAGTTTCGTTCAGATCGGCCAAACGGTCTAGGAGCAAAAGTTTTTCTTTGATTATTCCTCGATGGTACATCGGATTTTTGACTTCGACCTATATTCTCACTCACCACTAAATATTCTATCAGCGTGCTAAGTTTGGTTCAGATCGGCCAAACGGTCTAGGAGCAAGAGTTTTTCTTTGATTATTCCTCGATGGTACATCGGATTTTTGATTTCGACCTATATTCTCACTCAGCACGACATACGCTATCAGCGTGCTAAGTTTGGATCAGAACGGCCAATCGGTTTAGGAGCAAGAGTTTTTCTTTGATTATTCCTCGATGGTACATCGGATTTTTGATTTCGATCTATATTCTCACTCAACACGACATGCTCTATCAGCGTGCTAAGTTTGGTTCAGATCGGCCAAACGGTCTAGGAGCAAGAGTTTTTCTTTTATTATTCCTCGATGGTACATCGGATTTTTGATTTCGATCTATATTCTCACTCAGCGCGACATGCTCTATCAGCGTGCTAAGTTTGGTTCAGATCGGCCAAACGGTCAAGGAGCAAGAGTTTTTCTTTGATTATTCCTCGATGTTACATCCGATTTTTGATTTCGACATATATTCTCACTCAGCACGACATGCTCTATCAGCGTGTTAAGTTTGGTTCTGATCGGCCAAACGGTCTAGGAGCAAGAGTTTTTCTTTTATTATTCCTCGATGGTACATCGGATTTTTGATTTCGATCTATATTCTCACTCAGCACGACATACTCTATCAGCGTGCTAAGTTTGGTTCAGATCGGCCAAACAGTCTAGGAGCAAGAGTTTTTCTTTGATTATTCCTCGATGGTACATTGGATTTCTGATTCCGACATATATTCTCACTCAGCACGACATACGCTATCAGCGTGCTATGTTTGGTTCAGAACGGCCAAACGGTCTAGGAGCAAGAGTTTTTCTTTGATTATTCCTCGATGGTACATCCGATTTTTGATTTCGACATATATTCTCACTCAGCACGACATGCTCTTTCAGAGTGTTAGGTTAGTTCCGATCGGCCAAACGGTCTAGGAGCAAGAGTTTTTATTTTATTATTCCTCGATGGTACATCGGATTTTTGATTTCGACCAATATTCTCACTCAGCTCGACATACTTTATCAGCGTGCTAAGTTTCGTCTAGATCGGCTAAACGGTCTAGTAGCAAGAGTTTTTCTTTGATTATTCCTCGATGGTATATCGGATTTTTTATTTCGACCAATATTCTCACTCAGCACGACATACTCTATCAGCGTGCTAAGTTTGGTTCAGATGGGCCAAACGGTCTAGGATCAAAAGTTTTTCTTTGATTATTCCTCGATGGTACATCGGATTTTTGATTTCGACCAATATTCTCACTCAGCTCGACATACTCTATCAGCGTGCTAAGTTTGGTTCAGATCGGCCAAACGGTCTAGAAGCAAGAGTTTTTATTTTATTATTCCTCGATGGTACATCGGATTTTTGACTTCGACCTATATTCTCACGCAGCACGACATATTCTATCAGCGTGCTAAGTTTGGTTCAAATCGGCCAAACGGTCTAGGAGCAAGAGTTTTTCTTTGATTTTTCCTCGATCGTACGTTGGATTTTTGATTCCGACCTATATTCTCACTCAGCACGACATACGCTATCAGCGTGCTAAGTTTGGTTTAGATCGGCCAAACGGTCTAGGAGCAAGAGTGTTTCTTTGATTATTCCTCGATGGTACATCCGATTTTTGATTTCAACATATATTCTCACTCAGCACGGCATGCTCTTTCAGCGTGTTAGGTTAGTTCTGATCGGCCAAACGGTCTAGGAGCAAGAGTTTTTATTTTATTATTCCTCGATGGTACATCGGATTTCTGATTCCGACCTATATTCTCACTCAGCACGACATACGCTATCAGCGTGCTATGTTTGGTTCAGAACGGCCAAACGGTCTAGTAGCAAGAGTTTTTCTTTGATTATTCCTCGATGGTATATCGGATTTTTAATTTCGACCTATATTCTCACTCAGCTCGACATACTCTATCAGCGTGCTAAGTTTGGTTCAGATCGGCCAAACGGTCTAGGAGCAAGAGTTTTTCTTTGATTATTCCTCGATGGTACATCGGATTTTTTATTTCGACCTATATTCTCACTCAGCACGACATACTCTATCAGCGTGCTAAGTTTGGTTCAGATGGGCCAAACGGTCTAGGAGCAAGAGTTTTTCTTTGATTATTCCTCGATGGTACATCGGATTTTTTATTTCGACCTATATTCTCACTCAGCACGACATACTCTATCAGCGTGCTAAGTTTGGTTCAGATGGGCCAAACGGTCTAGAAGCAAGAGTTTTTATTTTATTATTCCTCGATGGTACATCGGATTTTTGACTTCGACCTATATTCTCACGCAGCACGACATATTCTATCAGCGTGCTAAGTTTGGTTCAGATCGGCCAAACGGTCTAGGAGCAAGAGTTTTTCTTTTATTATTCCTCGATGGTACATCCGATTTTTGAATTCGACATATATTCTCACTCAGCACGACATCCTCTATCAGCGCGCTAAGTTTGGTTCAGATCGGCCAAACGGTCTAGGAGCAAGAGTTTTTCTTTGATTATTCTTCGATGGTACATCGGATTTTTGATTTCCACCTTTATTCTCACTCAGCTCGACATACTCTATCAGCGTGCTAAGTTTGGTTTAGATCGGCCAAACGGTCTAGAAGCAAGAGTTTTTCTTTTATTATTCCTCGATGGTACATCGGATTTTTGACTTCGACCTATATTCTCACTCACCACGACATATTCTATCAGCGTGCTAAGTTTGGTTCAGATCGGCCAAACGGTCTAGGAGCAAGAGTTTTTCTTTGATTATTCCTCGATGGTACATTGGATTTTTGATTCCGACCTATATTCTCACTCAGCACGAAATGCTCTATCAGCGTGCTAAGTTTGGTTCAGATCGGCCAAACGGTCTAGGAGCAAGAGTTTTTCTTTGATTATTCCTCGATGGTACATCGGATTTTTGATTTCGACCTATATTCTCACACAGCACGACATGCTCTATCAGCGTGCTAAGTTTGGTTCAGATCGACAAAACGGTCTAGGAGCAAGAGTTTTTCTTTTACTATTCCTCGATGGTACATCGGATTTTTGATTTCGATCTATATTCTCACTCAGCGCGACATGCTCTATCAGCGTGCTAAGTTTGGTTCAGATCGGCCAAACGGTCAAGGAGCAAAAGTTTTTCTTTGATTATTCCTCGATGTTACATCCGATTTTTGATATCGACATATATTCTCACTCAGCACGACATGCTCTATCAGCGTGTTAAGTTTGGTTCTGTTCGGCCAAACGGTCTAGGAGCAAGAGTTTTTCTTTTATTATTCCTCGATGGTACATCGGATTTTTGATTTCGATCTTTATTCTCACTCAGCACGACATACTCTATCAGCGTGCTAAGTTTGGTTCAGATCGGCCAAACAGTCTAGGAGCAAGAGTTTTTCTTTGATTATTCCTCGATGGTACATTGGATTTCTGATTCCGACCTATATTCTCACTCAGCACGACATACGCTATCAGCGTGCTATGTTTGGTTCAGAACGGCCAAACGGTCTAGGAGCAAGAGTTTTTCTTTGATTATTCCTCGATGGTACATCCGATTTTTGATTTCAACATATATTCTCACTCAGCACGACATGCTCTTTCAGCGTGTTAGGTTAGTTCCGATCGGCCAAACGGTTTAGGAGCAAGAGTTTTTATTTTATTATTCCTCGATGGTACATCGGATTTCTGATTCCGACCTATATTCTCACTCAGCACGACATACGCTATCAGCGTGCTATGTTTGGTTCAGAACGGCCAAACGGTCTAGTAGCAAGAGTTTTTCTTTGATTATTCCTCGATGGTATATCGGATTTTTAATTTCGACCTATATTCTCACTCAGCTCGACATACTCTATCAGCGTGCTAAGTTTGGTTCAGATCGGCCAAACGGTCTAGGAGCAAGAGTTTTTCTTTGATTATTCCTCGATGGTACATCGGATTTTTTATTTCGACCTATATTCTCACTCAGCACGACATACTCTATCAGCGTGCTAAGTTTGGTTCAGATGGGCCAAACGGTCTAGGATCAAAAGTTTTTCTTTGATTATTCCTCGATGGTACATCGGATTTTTGATTTCGACCAATATTCTCACTCAGCTCGACATACTCTATCAGCGTGCTAAGTTTGGTTCAGATCGGCCAAACGGTCTAGAAGCAAGAGTTTTTATTTTATTATTCCTCGATGGTACATCGGATTTTTGACTTCGACCTATATTCTCACGCAGCACGACATATTCTATCAGCGTGCTAAGTTTGGTTCAGATCGGCCAAACGGTCTAGGAGCAAGAGTTTTTCTTTGATTATTCCTCGATGGTACATCCGATTTTTGATTTCGACTTATATTCTCACTCAGCACGACATGCTCTATCAGCGTGTTTAGTTTAGTTCCGATCGGCCAAACGGTCTAGGAGCAAGAGTTTTTCTTTTATTATTCCTCGATGGTACATCGGATTTTTGACTCCGACCTATATTCTCACTCAGCTCGACATACTCTATCAGCGTGCTAAGTTTGGTTCAGATCGGCCAAACGGTCTAGGAGCAAGAGTTTTTCTTTATTATTCCTCGATGGTACATCGGATTTTTGACTTCGACCTATATTCTCACTCAGCATGACATACTCTATCAGCGTGCTAAGTTTGGTTCAGATCAACCAAACGGTCTAAAAGCAAAAGTTTTTCTTTGATTATTCCTCGATGGTACATCGGATTTTTGATTTCGACCTATATTCTCACACAGCACGACATGCTCTATCAGCGTGCTAAGTTTGGTTCAGATCGGCCAAACGGTCTAGGAGCAAGAGTTTTTCTTTGATTATTCCTCGATGGTAGATTGGATCTTTGATTCCGACCTATATTCTCATTCTTTGATTATTCCTCGATGTTACATCCGATTTTTGATTTCGACATATATTCTCACTCAGCACGACATGCTCTATGAGCGTGTTAAGCTTGGTTCCGATCGGCCAAACGGTCAAGGAGCAAGAGTTTTTCTTTTATTATTCCTCGATGGTACATCGGATTTTTGATTCCGACCTATATTCTCATTCTTTGATTATTCCTCGATGTTACATCCGATTTTTGATTTCGACATATATTCTCACTCAGCGCGACATACTCTATCAGCGTGCTAAGTTTGGTTCAGATCGGCCAAACGGTCTAAGAGCTAGAGTTTTTCTTTGATTATTCCTCGATGGTACATCGGATTTTTGATTTCGATCTATATTCTCACTCAACACGACATACTCTATCAGCGTGCTAAGTTTGGTTCAGATCGGCCAAACGGTCTAGGAGCAAGAGTTTTTCTTTGATTATTGCTCGATGGTACATCGGATTTTTGATTTCAACCTATGTTCTCACTCAGCACGACATGCTCTATCAGCGTGCTAAGTTTAGTTCAGATCGGCCAAACGGTCTAGGAGCAAGAGTTTTTCTTTGATTATTCTTCGATGGTACATCAGATTTTTGATTTCAACCTTTATTCTCACTCAGCTCGACATACTCTATCAGCGTGCTAAGTTTCGTTCAGATCGGCCAAACGGTCAAGGAGCAAGAGTTTTTCTTTGATTATTCCTCGATGTTACATCCGATTTTTGATTTCGACATATATTCTCACTCAGCACGACATGCTCTATCAGCGTGTTAAGTTTGGTTCTGATCGGCCAAACGGTCTAGGAGCAAGAGTTTTTCTTTTATTATTCCTCGATGGTACATCGGATTTTTGATTTCGATCTATATTCTCACTCAGCACGACATACTCTATCAGCGTGCTAAGTTTGGTTCAGATCGGCCAAACAGTCTAGGAGCAAGAGTTTTTCTTTGATTATTCCTCGATGGTACATTGGATTTCTGATTCCGACATATATTCTCACTCAGCACGACATACGCTATCAGCGTGCTACGTTTGGTTCAGAACGGCCAAACGGTCTAGGAGCAAGAGTTTTTCTTTGATTATTCCTCGATGGTACATCCGATTTTTGATTTCGACATATATTCTCACTCAGCACGACATGCTCTTTCAGAGTGTTAGGTTAGTTCCGATCGGCCAAACGGTCTAGGAGCAAGAGTTTTTATTTTATTATTCCTCGATGGTACATCGGATTTTTGATTTCGACCAATATTCTCACTCAGCTCGACATACTCTATCAGCGTGCTAAGTTTCGTCTAGATCGGCTAAACGGTCTAGTAGCAAGAGTTTTTCTTTGATTATTCCTCGATGGTATATCGGATTTTTTATTTCGACCAATATTCTCACTCAGCACGACATACTCTATCAGCGTGCTAAGTTTGGTTCAGATGGGCCAAACGGTCTAGGATCAAAAGTTTTTCTTTGATTATTCCTCGATGGTACATCGGATTTTTGATTTCGACCAATATTCTCACTCAGCTCGACATACTCTATCAGCGTGCTAAGTTTGGTTCAGATCGGCCAAACGGTCTAGAAGCAAGAGTTTTTATTTTATTATTCCTCGATGGTACATCGGATTTTTGACTTCGACCTATATTCTCACGCAGCACGACATATTCTATCAGCGTGCTAAGTTTGGTTCAAATCGGCCAAACGGTCTAGGAGCAAGAGTTTTTCTTTGATTTTTCCTCGATCGTACGTTGGATTTTTGATTCCGACCTATATTCTCACTCAGCACGACATACGCTATCAGCGTGCTAAGTTTGGTTTAGATCGGCCAAACGGTCTAGGAGCAAGAGTGTTTCTTTGATTATTCCTCGATGGTACATCCGATTTTTGATTTCGACATATATTCTCACTCAGCACGACATGCTCTATCAGCGTGTTTAGTTTAGTTCCGATCGGCCAAACGGTCTAGGAGCAAGAGTTTTTCTTTTATTATTCCTCGATGGTACATCGGATTTTTGACTCCGACCTATATTCTCACTCAGCTCGACATACTCTATCAGCGTGCTAAGTTTGGTTCAGATCGGCCAAACGGTCTAGGAGCAAGAGTTTTTCTTTATTATTCCTCGATGGTACATCGGATTTTTGACTTCGACCTATATTCTCACTCAGCATGACATACTCTATCAGCGTGCTAAGTTTGGTTCAGATCGACCAAACGGTCTAAAAGCAAAAGTTTTTCTTTGATTATTCCTCGATGGTACATCGGATTTTTGATTTCGACCTATATTCTCACACAGCACGACATGCTCTATCAGCGTGCTAAGTTTGGTTCAGATCGGCCAAACGGTCTAGGAGCAAGAGTTTTTCTTTGATTATTCCTCGATGGTACATTGGATCTTTGATTCCGACCTATATTCTCATTCTTTGATTATTCCTCGATGTTACATCCGATTTTTGATTTCGACATATATTCTCACTCAGCACGACATGCTCTATGAGCGTGTTAAGCTTGGTTCCGATCGGCCAAACGGTCAAGGAGCAAGAGTTTTTCTTTTATTATTCCTCGATGGTACATCGGATTTTTGATTCCGACCTATATCCTCATTCTTTGATTATTCCTCGATGTTACATCCGATTTTTGATTTCGACATATATTCTCACTCAGCGCGACATACTCTATCAGCGTGCTAAGTTTGGTTCAGATCGGCCAAACGGTCTAAGAGCAAGAGTTTTTCTTTGATTATTCCTCGATGGTACATCGGATTTTTGATTTCGATCTATATTCTCACTCAACACGACATATTCTATCAGCGTGCTAAGTTTGGTTCAGATCGGCCAAACGGTCTAGGAGCAAGAGTTTTTCTTTGATTATTGCTCGATGGTACATCGGATTTTTGATTTCAACATATGTTCTCACTCAGCACGACATGCTCTATCAGCGTGCTAAGTTTAGTTCAGATCGGCCAAACGGTCTAGGAGCAAGAGTTTTTCTTTGATTATTCTTCGATGGTACATCAGATTTTTGATTTCCACCTTTATTCTCACTCAGCTCGACATACTCTATCAGCGTGCTAAGTTTCGTTCAGATCGGCCAAACGGTCTAGGAGCAAAAGTTTTTCTTTGATTATTCCTCGATGGTACATCGGATTTTTGACTTCGACCTATATTCTCACTCACCACTAAATATTCTATCAGCGTGCTAAGTTTGGTTCAGATCGGCCAAACGGTCTAGGAGCAAGAGTTTTTCTTTGATTATTCCTCGATGGTACATCGGATTTTTGATTTCGACCTATATTCTCACACAGCACGACATGCTCTATCAGCGTGCTAAGTTTGGTTCAGATCGGCCAAACGGTCTAGGAGCAAGAGTTTTTCTTTGATTATTCCTCGATGGTACATCGGATTTTTGATTTCGACCTATATTCTCACACAGCACGACATGCTCTATCAGCGTGCTAAGTTTGGTTCAGATCGGCCAAACGGTCTAGGAGCAAGAGTTTTTCGTTTATTATTCCTCGATGGTACATCGGATTTTTGATTTCGATCTATATTCTCACTCAGCGCGACATGCTCTATCAGCGTGCTAAGTTTGGTTCAGATCGGCCAAACGGTCAAGGAGCAAGAGTTTTTCTTTGATTATTCCTCGATGTTACATCCGATTTTTGATTTCGACATATATTCTCACTCAGCACGACATGCTCTATCAGCGTGTTAAGTTTGGTTCTGATCGGCCAAACGGTCTAGGAGCAAGAGTTTTTCTTTTATTATTCCTCGATGGTACATCGGATTTTTGATTTCGATCTATATTCTCACTCAGCGCGACATACTCTATCAGCGTGCTAAGTTTGGTTCAGATCGGCCAAACGGTCTAAGAGCAAGAGTTTTTCTTTGATTATTCCTCGATGGTACATCGGATTTTTGATTTCGATCTATATTCTCACTCAACACGACATACTCTATCAGCGTGCTAAGTTTGGTTCAGATCGGCCAAACGGTCTAGGAGCAAGAGTTTTTCTTTGATTATTGCTCGATGGTACATCGGATTTTTGATTTCAACCTATGTTCTCACTCAGCACGACATGCTCTATCAGCGTGCTAAGTTTAGTTCAGATCGGCCAAACGGTCTAGGAGCAAGAGTTTTTCTTTGATTATTCTTCGATGGTACATCAGATTTTTGATTTCCACCTTTATTCTCACTCAGCTCGACATACTCTATCAGCGTGCTAAGTTTCGTTCAGATCGGCCAAACGGTCTAGGAGCAAAAGTTTTTCTTTGATTATTCCTCGATGGTACATCGGATTTTTGACTTCGACCTATATTCTCACTCACCACTAAATATTCTATCAGCGTGCTAAGTTTGGTTCAGATCGGCCAAACGGTCTAGGAGCAAGAGTTTTTCTTTGATTATTCCTCGATGGTACATCGGATTTTTGACTTCGACCTATATTCTCACTCACCACTAAATATTCTATCAGCGTGCTAAGTTTGGTTCAGATCGGCCAAACGGTCTAGGAGCAAGAGTTTTTCTTTGATTATTCCTCGATGGTACATCGGATTTTTGATTTCGACCTATATTCTCACACAGCACGACATGCTCTATCAGCGTGCTAAGTTTGGTTCAGATCGGCCAAACGGTCTAGGAGCAAGAGTTTATCTTTGATTATTCCTCGATGGTACATCGGATTTTTGATTTCGACCTATATTCTCACACAGCACGACATGCTCTATCAGCGTGCTAAGTTTGGTTCAGATCGGCCAAACGGTCTAGGAGCAAGAGTTTTTCTTTTATTATTCCTCGATGGTACATCGGATTTTTGATTTCGATCTATATTCTCACTCAGCGCGACATGCTCTATCAGCGTGCTAAGTTTGGTTCAGATCGGCCAAACGGTCAAGGAGCAAGAGTTTGTCTTTGATTATTCCTCGATGTTACATCCGATTTTTGATTTCGACATATATTCTCACTCAGCACGACATGCTCTATCAGCGTGTTAAGTTTGGTTCTGATCGGCCAAACGGTCTAGGAGCAAGAGTTTTTCTTTTATTATTCCTCGATGGTACATCGGATTTTTGATTTCGATCTATATTCTCACTCAGCGCGACATACTCTATCAGCGTGCTAAGTTTGGTTCAGATCGGCCAAACGGTCTAAGAGCAAGAGTTTTTCTTTGATTATTCCTCGATGGTACATCGGATTTTTGATTTCGATCTATATTCTCACTCAACACGACATACTCTATCAGCGTGCTAAGTTTGGTTCAGATCGGCCAAACGGTCTAGGAGCAAGAGTTTTTCTTTGATTATTGCTCGATGGTACATCGGATTTTTGACTTCAACCTATGTTCTCACTCAGCACGACATGCTCTATCAGCGTGCTAAGTTTAGTTCAGATCGGCCAAACGGTCTAGGAGCAAGAGTTTTTCTTTGATTATTCTTCGATGGTACATCAGATTTTTGATTTCCACCTTTATTCTCACTCAGCTCGACATACTCTATCAGCGTGCTAAGTTTCGTTCAGATCGGCCAAACGGTCTAGGAGCAAAAGTTTTTCTTTGATTATTCCTCGATGGTACATCGGATTTTTGACTTCGACCTATATTCTCACTCACCACTAAATATTCTATCAGCGTGCTAAGTTTGGTTCAGATCGGCCAAACGGTCTAGGAGCAAGAGTTTTTCTTTGATTATTCCTCGATGGTACATCGGATTTTTGACTTCGACCTATATTCTCACTCACCACTAAATATTCTATCAGCGTGCTAAGTTTGGTTCAGATCGGCCAAACGGTCTAGGAGCAAGAGTTTTTCTTTGATTATTCCTCGATGGTACATCGGATTTTTGATTTCGACCTATATTCTCACACAGCACGACATGCTCTATCAGCGTGCTAAGTTTGGTTCAGATCGGCCAAACGGTCTAGGAGCAAGAGTTTTTCTTTTATTATTCCTCGATGGTACATCGGATTTTTGATTTCGATCTATATTCTCACTCAGCGCGACATGCTCTATCAGCGTGCTAAGTTTGGTTCAGATCGGCCAAACGGTCAAGGAGCAAGAGTTTTATTTGATTATTCCTCGATGTTACATCCGATTTTTGATTTCGACATATATTCTCACTCAGCACGACATGCTCTATCAGCGTGTTAAGTTTGGTTCTGATCGGCCAAACGGTCTAGGAGCAAGAGTTTTTCTTTTATTATTCCTCGATGGTACATCGGATTTTTGATTTCGATCTATATTCTCACTCAGCACGACATACTCTATCAGCGTGCTAAGTTTGGTTCAGATCGGCCAAACAGTCTAGGAGCAAGAGTTTTTCTTTGATTATTCCTCGATGGTACATTGGATTTCTGATTCCGACATATATTCTCACTCAGCACGACATACGCTATCAGCGTGCTATGTTTGGTTCAGAACGGCCAAACGGTCTAGGAGCAAGAGTTTTTCTTTGATTATTCCTCGATGGTACATCCGATTTTTGATTTCGACATATATTCTCACTCAGCACGACATGCTCTTTCAGCGTGTTAGGTTAGTTCCGATCGGCCAAACGGTCTCGGAGCAAGAGTTTTTATTTTATTATTCCTCGATGGTACATCGGATTTTTGATTTCGACCAATATTCTCACTCAGCTCGACATACTCTATCAGCGTGCTAAGTTTGGTTCAGATCGGCCAAACGGTCTAGAAGCAAGAGTTTTTATTTTATTATTCCTCGATGGTACATCGGATTTTTGAATTCGACCTATATTCTCACGCAGCACGACATATTCTATCAGCGTGCTAAGTTTGGTTCAAATCGGCCAAACGGTCTAGGAGCAAGAGTTTTTCTTTGATTTTTCCTCGATCGTACGTTGGATTTTTGATTCCGACCTATATTCTCACTCAGCACGACATACGCTATCAGCGTGCTAAGTTTGGTTTAGATCGGCCAAACGGTCTAGGAGCAAGAGTGTTTCTTTGATTATTCCTCGATGGTACATTGGATTTCTGATTCCGACCTATATTCTCACTCAGCACGACATACGCTATCAGCGTGCTATGTTTGGTACAGAACGGCCAAACGGTCTAGGAGCAAGAGTTTTTCTTTGATTATTCCTCGATGGTACATCCGATTTTTGATTTCGACATATATTCTCACTCAGCACGACATGCTCTTTCAGCGTGTTAGGTTAGTTCCGATCGGCCAAACGGTCTAGGAGCAAGAGTTTTTATTTTATTATTCCTCGATGGTACATCGGATTTTTGATTTCGACCAATATTCTCACTCAGCTCGACATACTCTATCAGCGTGCTAAGTTTCGTCTAGATCGGCTAAACGGTCTAGTAGCAAGAGTTTTTCTTTGATTATTCCTCGATGGTATATCGGATTTTTTATTTCGACCTATATTCCCACTCAGCACGACATACTCTATCAGCGTGCTAAGTTTGGTTCAGATGGGCCAAACGGTCTAGGATCAAAAGTTTTTCTTTGATTATTCCTCGATGGTACACCGGATTTTTGATTTCGACCAATATTCTCACTCAGCTCGACATACTCTATCAGCGTGCTAAGTTTGGTTCAGATCGGCCAAACGGTCTAGAAGCAAGAGTTTTTATTTTATTATTCCTCGATGGTACATCGGATTTTTGACTCCGACCTATATTCTCACGCAGCACGACATATTCTATCAGCGTGCTAAGTTTGGTTCAAATCGGCCAAACGGTCTAGGAGCAAGAGTTTTTCTTTGATTTTTCGTCGATCGTACATTGGATTTTTGATTCCGACCTATATTCTCACTCAGCTCGACATACTCTATCAGCGTGCTAAGTTTGGTTCAGATCGGACAAACGGTCTAGGAGCAAGAGTTTTTCTTTATTATTCCTCGATGGTACATCGGATTTTTGACTTCGACCTATATTCTCACTCAGCATGACATACTCTATCAGCGTGCAAGGTTTGGTTCAGATCGGCCAAACGGTCTAGGAGCAAAAGTTTTTCTTTGATTATTCCTCGATGGTACATCGGATTTTTGATTTCGACCTATATTCTCACACAGCACGACATGCTCTATCAGCGTGCTAAGTTTGGTTCAGATCGGCCAAACTGTCTAGGAGCAGGAGTTTTTCTTTGATTATTCCTCGATGGTACATTGGATCTTTGATTCCGACCTATATTCTCATTCTTTGATTATTCCTCGATGTTACATCCGATTTTTGATTTCGACATATATTCTCACTCAGCACGACATGCTCTATCAGCGTGTTAAGCTTGGTTCCGATCGGCCAAACGGTCAAGGAGCAAGAGTTTTTCTTTTATAATTCCTCGATGGTACATCTGATTTTTGATTCCGACCTATATTCTCATTCTTTGATTATTCCTCGATGTTACATCCGATTTTTGATTTCGACATATATTCTCACTCAGCACGACATGCTCTATCAGCGTGTTAAGCTTGGTTCCGATCGGCCAAACGGTCAAGGAGCAAGAGTTTTTCTTTTATTATTCCTCGATGGTACATCGGATTTTTGATTCCGACCTATATTCTCATTCTTTGATTATTCCTCGATGTTACATCCGATTTTTGATTTCGACATATATTCTCACTCAGCACGACATACTCTGTCAGCGTGCTAAGTTTGGTTCAGATCAACCAAACGGTCTAAGAGCAAGAGTTTTTCTTTGATTATTCCTCGATGGTACATCGGATTTTTGATTTCTATCTTTATTCTCACTCAGCACGACATACTATATCAGCGTGCTAAGTTTGGTTAAGATCGGCCAAACGGTCTAGGAGCAAGAGTTTTTCTTTGAAAATTGCTCGATGGTACATCGGATTTTTGATTTCGACCTATATTCTCACTCACCACGACATATTCTATCAGCGTGCTAAGCATGGTTCAGATCGGCCAAACGGTCTAGGAGCAAGAGTTTTTCTTTGATTATTCCTCGATGGTACATTGGATCTTTGATTCCGACCTATATTCTCATTCTTTGATTATTCCTCGATGTTACATCCGATTTTTGATTTCGACATATATTCTCACTCAGCACGACATGCTCTATCAGCGTGTTAAGCTTGGTTCCGATCGGCCAAACGGTCAAGGAGCAAGAGTTTTTCTTTTATTATTCCTCGATGGTACATCGGATTTTTGATTCCGACCTATATTCTCATTCTTTGATTATTCCTCGATGTTACATCCGATTTTTGATTTCGACCCATGTTCTCACTCAGCACGACATGCTCTATCAGCGTGCTAAGTTTGGTTCAGATCGGCCAAACGGTCTAGGAGCAAGAGTTTTTCTTTGATTATTCTTCGATGGTACATCGGATTTTTGATTTCCACCTTTATTCTCACTCAGCTCGACATACTCTATCAGCGTGCTAAGTTTGGTTTAGATCGGCCAAACGGTCTAGAAGCAAGAGTTTTTCTTTTATTATTCCTCGATGGTACATCGGATTTTTGACTCCGACCTATATTCTCACTCAGCACGAAATGCTCTATCAGCGTGCTAAGTTTGGTTCAGGTCGGCCAAACGGTCTAGGAGCAAGAGTTTTTCTTTGATTATTCCTCGATGGTACATCGGATTTTTGATTTCGACCTATATTCTCACACAGCACGACATGCTCTATCAGCGTGCTAAGTTTGGTTCAGATCGGCCAAACGGTCTAGGAGCAAGAGTTTTTCTTTTATTATTCCTCGATGGTACATCGGATTTTTGATTTCCATCTATATTCTCACTCAGCGCGACATGCTCTATCAGCGTGCTAAGTTTGGTTCAGATCGGCCAAACGTCAAGGAGCAAGAGTTTTTCTTTGATTATTCCTCGATGTTACATCCGATTTTTGATTTCGACATATATTCTCACTCAGCACGACATGCTCTATCAGCGTGTTAAGTTTGGTTCTGATCGGCCAAACGGTCTAGGAGCAAGAGTTTTTCTTTAATTATTGCTCGATGGTACATCGGATTTTTGACTTCGACCTATGTTCTCACTCAGCACGACATGCTCTATCAGCGTGCTAAGTTTGGTTCAGATCGGCCAAACGGTCTAGGAGCAAGAGTTTTTCTTTGATTATTCCTCGATGGTACATCGGATTTTTGATTTCGACCTATATTCTCACACAGCACGACATGCTCTATCAGCGTGCTAAGTTTGGTTCAGATCGGCCAAACGGTCTAGGAGCAAGAGTTTTTCTTTTATTATTCCTCGATGGTACATCGGATTTTTGATTTCCATCTATATTCTCACTCAGCGCGACATGCTCTATCAGCGTGCTAAGTTAGGTTCAGATCTCCCAAACGGTCTAGGAGCAAGAGTTTTTCTTTGATTATTCCTCGATGGTACATTGGATTTTTGATTCCGACCTATATTCTCATTCTTTGATTATTCCTCGATGTTACATCCGATTTTTGATTTCGACATATATTCTCACTCAGCACGACATGCTCTATCAGCGTGTTAAGCTTGGTTCAGATCGGCCAAACGGTCTAGGAGCAAGAGTTTTTCTTTTATTATTCCTCGATGGTACATCGGATTTTTGATTCCGACTTATATTCTCATTCTTTGATTATTCCTCGATGTTACATCCGATTTTTGATTTCGATCTATATTCTCATTCAGCACGACAAGTTCTATCAGCGTGCTAAGTTTGGTTCAGATCGGCCAAACGGTCTAAGAGCAAAAGTTTTTCTTTGATCTTTCCTCGATGGTACATCGGATTTTTGATTTCGATCTATATTCTCACTCAGGACGACATACTCTATCAGCGTGCTAAGTTTGGTTCAGATCGGCCAAACGGTCTAGGAGCAAGAGTTTTTCTTTGATTATTCTTTGATGGTACATCGGATTTTTGATTTCCACCTTTATTCTCACTCAGCTCGACATACTCTATCAGCGTGCTAAGTTTGGTTTAGATCGGCCAAACGGTCTAGAAGCAAGAGTTTTTCTTTTATTATTCCTCGATGGTACATCGGATTTTTGACTTCGACCTACATTCTCACTCAGCGCGACATGCTCTATCAGCGTGCTAAGTTTGGTTCAGATCGGCCAAACGGTCAAGGAGCAAGAGTTTTTCTTTTATTATTCCTCGATGTTACATCCGATTTTTGATTTCGACATATATTCTCACTCAGCACGACATGCTCTTTCAGCGTGTTAGGTTAGTTCCGATCGGCCAAACGGTCTAGGAGCAAGAGTTTTTATTTTATTATTCCTCGATGGTACATCGGATTTTTGATTTCGACCAATATTCTCACTCAGCTCGACATACTCTATCAGCGTGCTAAGTTTCGTCTAGATCGGCTAAACGGTCTAGTAGCAAGAGTTTTTCTTTGATTATTCCTCGATGGTATATCGGATTTTTAATTTCGACCTATATTCTCACTCAGCTCGACATACTCTATCAGCGTGCAAAGTTTGGTTCAGATCGGCCAAACGGTCTAGGAGCAAGAGTTTTTCTTTGATTATTATTCGATGGTACATCCGATTTTTGATTTCGACATATATTCTCACTCAGCAAGACATGCTCTATCAGCGTGTTAAGTTTAGTTCCGATCGGCCAAACGGTCTAGGAGCAAGAGTTTTTCTTATATTATTCCTCGATGGTACATCGGATTTTAGATTTTGACCTATATTCTCACTCAGCTCGACATACTCTATCAGCGTGCTAAGTTTGGTTCAGATCGGCCAAACGGTCTAAGAGCAAGAGTTTTTCTTTGATTATTCCTCGATGGTACATCGGATTTTTGATTTCGATCTATATTCTCACTCAGCACGACATACTCTATCAGCGTGCTAAGTTTGGTTCAGATCGGCCAAACGGTCTAGGAGCAAGAGTTTTTCATTGATTATTCCTCGATGGTACATTGGATTTCTGATTCCGACCTATATTCTCACTCAGCACGACATACGCTATCAGCGAGCTATGTTTGCTTGAGAACGGCGAAACGGTCTAGGAGCAAGAGTTTTTCTTTGATTATTCCTCGATGGTACATCCGATTTTTGATTTCGACATATATTCTGACTCAGCACGACATGCTCTTTCAGCGTGTTAGGTTAGTTCCGATCGGCCAAACGGTCTAGGAGCAAGAGTTTTTATTTTATTATTCCTCGATGGTATATCGGATTTTTAATTTCGACCAACATTCTCACTCAGCTCGACATACTCTATCAGCGTGCTAAGTTTGGTTCAGATCGGCCAAACGGTCTAGGAGCAAGAGTTTTTCTTTGATTATTCCTCGATGGTACATCGGATTTTTTATTTCGACCTATATTCTCACTCAGCACGACATACGCTATCAGCGTGCTAAGTTTGGTTCAGATCGGCCAAACGGTCTAGGAGCAAGAGTTTTTCTTTGATTATTCCTCGATGGTACATCCGATTTTTGACTCCCACCTATATTCTCACTCAGCTCGACATACTCTATCAGCGTGCTAAGTTTGGTTCAGATCGGCCAAACGGTCTAGGAGCAAGAGTTTTTCATTATTATTCCTCGATGGTACATCGGATTTTTGACTTCGACCTATATTCTCATTCTTTGATTATTCCTCGATGTTACATCCGATTTTTGATTTCGATCTATATTCTCACTCAGCACGACAAACTCTATCAGCGTGCTAAGTTTGGTTCAGATCGGCCAAACGGTCTAAGAGCAAGAGTTTTTCTTTGATTATTCCTCGATGGTACATCGGATTTTTGATTTCGATCTATATTCTCACTCAGCACGACATACTCTATCAGCGTGCTAAGTTTGGTTCAGATCGGCCAAACGGTCTAGGAGCAAGAGTTTTTCTTTAATTATTGCTCGATGGTACATCGGATTTTTGATTTCGACCTATGTTCTCACTCAGCACGACATGCTCTATCAGCGTGCTAAGTTTGGTTCAGATCGGCCAAACGGTCTAGGAGCAAGAGTTTTTCTTTATTATTCCTCGATGGTACATCGGATTTTTGACTTCGACCTATATTCTCACTCAGCATGACATACTCTATCAGCGTGCTAAGTTTGGTTCAGATCGGCCAAACGGTCTAGGAGCAAAAGTTTTTCTTTGATTATTCCCCGATGGTACATCGGATTTTTGATTTCGACCTATATTCTCACACACCACGACATGCTCTATCAGCGTGCTAAGTTAGGTTCAGATCTCCCAAACGGTCTAGGAGCAAGAGTTTTTCTTTGATTATTCCTCGATGGTACATTGGATTTTTGATTCCGACCTATATTCTCATTCTTTGATTATTCCTCGATGTTACATCCGATTTTTGATTTCGACATATATTCTCACTCAGCACGACATGCTCTATCAGCGTGTTAAGCTTGGTTCCTATCGGCCAAACGGTCAAGGAGCAAGAGTTTTTCTTTTATTATTCCTCGATGGTACATCGGATTTTTGATTCCGACCTATATTCTCATTCTTTGATTATTCCTCGATGGTACATCGGATTTTTGATTTCGACCTATCTTCTTACTCAGCACGAAATGCTCTATCAGCGTGCTAAGTTTGGTTCAGATCGGCCAAACGGTCTAGGAGCAAGAGTTTTTCTTTGATTATTCCTCGATGGTACATTGGATTACTGATTCCGATCTATATTCTCACTCAGCACGACATACGCTATCAGCGTGCTATGTTTGGTTCAGAACGGCCAAACGGTCTAGGAGCAAGAGTTTTTCTTTAATTATTCCTCGATGGTACATCCGATTTTTGATTTCGACATATATTCTCACTCAGCACGACATGCTCTTTCAGCGTGTTAGGTTAGTTCCGATCGGCCAAACGGTCTAGGAGCAAGAGTTTTTATTTTATTATTCCTCGATGGTACATCGGATTTTTGATTTCGACCAATATTCTCACTCAGCTCGACATACTCTATCAGCGTGCTAAGTTTCGTCTAGATCGGCTAAACGGTCTAGTAGCAAGAGTTTTTCTTTGATTATTCCTCGATGGTATATCGGATTTTTAATTTCGAACTATATTCTCACTCAGCTCGACATACTCTATCAGCGTTCAAAGTTTGGTTCAGATCGGCCAAACGGTCTAGGAGCAAGAGTTTTTCTTTGATTATTATTCGATGGTACATCCGATTTTTGATTTCGACATATATTCTCACTCAGCACGACATGCTCTATCAGCGTGTTAAGTTTAGTTCCGATCGGCCAAACGGTCTAGGAGCAAGAGTTTTTCTTATATTATTCCTCGATGGTACATCGGATTTTAGATTTTGACCTATATTCTCACTCAGCTCGACATACTCTATCAGCGTGCTAAGTTTGGTTCAGATCGGCCAAACGGTCTAAGAGCAAGAGTTTTTCTTTTATTATTCCTCGATGGTACATCGGATTTTTGATTTCGATCTATATTCTCACTCAGCACGACATACTCTATCAGCGTGCTAAGTTTGGTTCAGATCGGCCAAACGGTCTAGGAGCAAGAGTTTTTCATTGATTATTCCTCGATGGTACATTGGATTTCTGATTCCGACCTATATTCTCACTCAGCACGACATACGCTATCAGCGAGCTATGTTTGCTTGAGAACGGCGAAACGGTCTAGGAGCAAGAGTTTTTCTTTGATTATTCCTCGATGGTACATCCGATTTTTGATTTCGACATATATTCTCACTCAGCACGACATGCTCTTTCAGCGTGTTAGGTTAGTTCCGATCGGCCAAACGGTCTAGGAGCAAGAGTTTTTATTTTATTATTCCTCGATGGTATATCGGATTTTTAATTTCGACCAACATTCTCACTCAGCTCGACATACTCTATCAGCGTGCTAAGTTTGGTTCAGATCGGCCAAACGGTCTAGAAGCAAGAGTTTTTATTTTATTATTCCTCGATGGTACATCGGATTTTTGACTTCGACCTATATTCTCACGCAGCACGACATATTCTATCAGCGTGCTAAGTTTGGTTCAAATCGGCCAAACGGTCTAGGAGCAAGAGTTTTTCTTTGATTTTTCCTCGATCATACATTGGATTTTTGATTCCGACCTATATTCTCACTCAGCACGACATACGCTATCAGCGTGCTAAGTTTGGTTCAGATCGGCCAAACGGTCTAGGAGCAAGAGTTTTTCTTTGATTATTCCTCGATGGTACATCCGATTTTTGACTCCCACCTATATTCTCACTCAGCTCGACATACTCTATCAGCGTGCTAAGTTTGGTTCAGATCGGCCAAACGGTCTAGGAGCAAGAGTTTTTCATTATTATTCCTCGATGGTACATCGGATTTTTGACTTCGACCTATATTCTCATTCTTTGATTATTCCTCGATGTTACATCCGATTTTTGATTTCGATCTATATTCTCACTCAGCACGACAAACTCTATCAGCGTGCTAAGTTTGGTTCAGATCGGCCAAACGGTCTAAGAGCAAGAGTTTTTCTTTGATTATTCCTCGATGGTACATCGGATTTTTGATTTCCATCTATATTCTCACTCAGCACGACATACTCTATCAGCGTGCTAAGTTTGGTTCAGATCGGCCAAACGGTCTAGGAGCAAGAGTTTTTCTTTAATTATTGCTCGATGGTACATCGGATTTTTGATTTCGACCTATGTTCTCACTCAGCACGACATGCTCTATCAGCGTGCTAAGTTTGGTTCAGATCGGCCAAACGGTCTAGGAGCAAGAGTTTTTCTTTATTATTCCTCGATGGTACATCGGATTTTTGACTTCGACCTATATTCTCACTCAGCATGACATACTCTATCAGCGTGCTAAGTTTGGTTCAGATCGGCCAAACGGTCTAGGAGCAAAAGTTTTTCTTTGATTATTCCCCGATGGTACATCGGATTTTTGATTTCGACCTATATTCTCACACAGCACGACATGCTCTATCAGCGTGCTAAGTTAGGTTCAGATCTCCCAAACGGTCTAGGAGCAAGAGTTTTTCTTTGATTATTCCTCGATGGTACATTGGATTTTTGATTCCGACCTATATTCTCATTCTTTGATTATTCCTCGATGTTACATCCGATTTTTGATTTCGACATATATTCTCACTCAGCACGACATGCTCTATCAGCGTGTTAAGCTTGGTTCCTATCGGCCAAACGGTCAAGGAGCAAGAGTTTTTCTTTTATTATTCCTCGATGGTACATCGGATTTTTGATTCCGACCTATATTCTCATTCTTTGATTATTCCTCGATGGTACATCGGATTTTTGATTTCGATCTATATTCTCACTCAGCACGACATACTCTATCAGCGTGCTAAGTTTGGTTCAGATCGGCCAAACGGTCTAGGAGCAAGAGTTTTTCTTTGATTATTCTTTGATGGTACATCGGATTTTTGATTTCCACCTTTATTCTCACTCAGCTCGACATACTCTATCAGCGTGCTAAGTTTGGTTTAGATCGGCCAAACGGTCTAGAAGCAAGAGTTTTTCTTTGATTATTCCTCGATGGTACATCGGATTTTTGACTTCGACCTATATTCTCACTCAGCGCGACATGCTCTATCAGCGTGCTAAGTTTGGTTCAGATCGGCCAAACGTTCAAGGAGCAAGAGTTTTTCTTTGATTATTCCTCGATGTTACATCCGATTTTTGATTTCGACATATATTCTCACTCAGCACGACATGCTCTATCAGCGTGTTAAGTTTGGTCCTGATCGGCCAAACGGTCTAGGAGCAAGAGTTTTTCTTTTATTATTCCTCGATGGTACATCGGATTTTTGATTTCGATCTATATTCTCACTCAGCACGACATACTCTATCAGCGTGCTAAGTTTGGTTCAGATCGGCCAAACGGTCTAGGAGCAAGAGTTTTTCTTTGATTATTCCTCGATGGTACATTGGATTTCTGATTCCGACCTATATTCTCACTCAGCACGACATACGCTATCAGCGTGCTATGTTTGGTTCAGAACGGCCAAACGGTCTAGGAGCAAGAGTTTTTCTTTGATTATTCCTCGATGGTACATCCGATTTTTGATTTCGACATATATTCTCACTCAGCACGACATGCTCTTTCAGCGTGTTAGGTTAGTTCCGATCGGCCAAACGGTCTAGGAGCAAGAGTTTTTATTTTATTATTCCTCGATGGTACATCGGATTTTTGATTTCGACCAATATTCTCACTCAGCTCGACATACTCTATCAGCGTGCTAAGTTTCGTCTAGATCGGCTAAACGGTCTAGTAGCAAGAGTTTTTCTTTGATTATTCCTCGATGGTATATCGGATTTTTAATTTCGACCTATATTCTCACTCAGCTCGACATACTCTATCAGCGTGCTAAGTTTGGTTCAGATCGGCCAAACGGTCTAGGAGCAAGAGTTTTTCTTTGATTATTCCTCGATGGTACATCGGATTTTTGATTTCGACCTACGTTTTCACTCAGAACGACATGCTCTATCAGCGTGCTAAGTTTGGTTCAGATCGGCCAAACGGTCTAGGAGCAAGAGTTTTTCTTTGATTATTCCTCGATGGTACATTGGATTTTTGATTCCGACCTATATTCTCACTCAGCACAAAATGCTCTATCAGCGTGCTAAGTTTGGTTCAGATCGGCCAAACGGTCTAGGAGCAAGAGTTTTTCTTTGATTATTCCTCGATGGTACATTGGATTTCTGATTCCGACCTATATTCTCACTCAGCACGACATACGCTATCAGCGTGCTATGTTTGGTTCAGAACGGCCAAACGGTCTAGGAGCAAGAGTTTTTCTTTAATTATTCCTCGATGGTACATCCGATTTTTGATTTCGACATATATTCTCACTCAGCACGACATGCTCTTTCAGCGTGTTAGGTTAGTTCCGATCGGCCAAACGGTCTAGGAGCAAGAGTTTTTATTTTATTATTCCTCGATGGTACATCGGATTTTTGATTTCGACCAATATTCTCACTCAGCTCGACATACTCTATCAGCGTGCTAAGTTTCGTCTAGATCGGCTAAACGGTCTAGTAGCAAGAGTTTTTCTTTGATAATTCCTCGATGGTATATCGGATTTTTAATTTCGACCTATATTCTCACTCAGCTCGACATACTCTATCAGCGTGCTAAGTTTGGTTCAGATCGGCCAAACGGTCTAGGAGCAAGAGTTTTTCTTTGATTATTATTCGATGGTACATCCGATTTTTGATTTCGACATATATTCTCACTCAGTAAGACATGCTCTATCAGCGTGTTAAGTTTAGTTCCGATCGGCCAAACGGTCTAGGAGCAAGAGTTTTTCTTATATTATTCCTCGATGGTATATCGGGATTTTGATTTTGACCTATATTCTCACTCAGCTCGACATACTCTATCAGCGTGCTAAGTTTGGTTCAGATCGGCCAAACGGTCTAAGAGCAAGAGTTTTTCTTTGATTATTCCTCGATGGTACATCGGATTTTTGATTTCGATCTATATTCTCACTCAGCACGACATTCTCTATCAGCGTGCTAAGTTTGGTTCAGATCGGCCAAACGGTCTAGGAGCAAGAGTTTTTCTTTGATTATTCCTCGATGGTACATCGGATTTTTGATTTCGACCTATGTTCTCACTCAGCACGACATGCTCTATCAGCGTGCTAAGTTTGGTTCAGATCGGCCAAACGGTCTAGGAGCAAGAGTTTTTCTTTGATTATTCTTCGTTGGTACATCGGATTTTTGATTTCCACCTTTATTCTCACTCAGCTCGACATACTCTATCTGCGTGCTAAGTTTGGTTTAGATCGGCCAAACGGTCTAGAAGCAAGAGTTTTTCTTTTATTATTCCTCGATGGTACATCGGATTTTTGACTTCGACCTATATTCTCACTCACCACGACATATTCTATCAGCGTGCTAAGTTTGGTTCAGATCGGCCAAACGGTCTAGGAGGAAGAGTTTTTCTTTGATTATTCCTCGATGGTACATTGGATTTTTGATTTCGACCTATATTCTCACACAGCACGACATGCTCTATCAGCGTGCTAAGTTTGGTTCAGATCGGCCAAACGGTCTAGGAGCAAGAGTTTTTATTTTATTATTCCTCGATGGTACATCGGATTTTTGATTTCGACCAATATTCTCACTCAGCTCGACATACTCTATCAGCGTGCTAAGTTTCGTCTAGATCGGCTAAACGGTCTAGTAGCAAGAGTTTTTCTTTGATTATTCCTCGATGGTATATCGGATTTTTAATTTCGAACTATATTCTCACTCAGCTCGACATACTCTATCAGCGTTCAAAGTTTGGTTCAGATCGGCCAAACGGTCTAGGAGCAAGAGTTTTTCTTTGATTATTCCTCGATGGTACATCCGATTTTTGATTTCGACATATATTCTCACTCAGCACGACATGCTCTTTCAGCGTGTTAGGTTAGTTCCGATCGGCCAAACGGTCTAGGAGCAAGAGTTTTTATTTTATTATTCCTCGATGGTACATCGGATTTTTGATTTCGACCAATATTCTCACTCAGCTCGACATACTCTATCAGCGTGCTAAGTTTCGTCTAGATCGGCTAAACGGTCTAGTAGCAAGAGTTTTTCTTTGATTATTCCTCGATGGTATATCGGATTTTTAATTTCGAACTATATTCTCACTCAGCTCGACATACTCTATCAGCGTTCAAAGTTTGGTTCAGATCGGCCAAACGGTCTAGGAGCAAGAGTTTTTCTTTGATTATTATTCGATGGTACATCCGATTTTTGATTTCGACATATATTCTCACTCAGCACGACATGCTCTATCAGCGTGTTAAGTTTAGTTCCGATCGGCCAAACGGTCTAGGAGCAAGAGTTTTTCTTATATTATTCCTCGATGGTACATCGGATTTTAGATTTTGACCTATATTCTCACTCAGCTCGACATACTCTATCAGCGTGCTAAGTTTGGTTCAGATCGGCCAAACGGTCTAAGAGCAAGAGTTTTTCTTTTATTATTCCTCGATGGTACATCGGATTTTTGATTTCGATCTATATTCTCACTCAGCACGACATACTCTATCAGCGTGCTAAGTTTGGTTCAGATCGGCCAAACGGTCTAGGAGCAAGAGTTTTTCATTGATTATTCCTCGATGGTACATTGGATTTCTGATTCCGACCTATATTCTCACTCAGCACGACATACGCTATCAGCGAGCTATGTTTGCTTGAGAACGGCGAAACGGTCTAGGAGCAAGAGTTTTTCTTTGATTATTCCTCGATGGTACATCCGATTTTTGATTTCGACATATATTCTCACTCAGCACGACATGCTCTTTCAGCGTGTTAGGTTAGTTCCGATCGGCCAAACGGTCTAGGAGCAAGAGTTTTTATTTTATTATTCCTCGATGGTATATCGGATTTTTAATTTCGACCAACATTCTCACTCAGCTCGACATACTCTATCAGCGTGCTAAGTTTGGTTCAGATCGGCCAAACGGTCTAGGAGCAAGAGTTTTTCTTTGATTATTCCTCGATGGTACATCGGATTTTTTATTTCGACCTATATTCTCACTCAGCACGACATACTCTATCAGCGTGCTAAGTTTGGTTCAGATGGGCCAAACGGTCTAGGATCAAAAGTTTTTCTTTGATTATTCCTCGATGGTACATCGGATTTTTGATTTCGACCAATATTCTCACTCAGCTCGACATACTCTATCAGCGTGCTAAGTTTGGTTCAGATCGGCCAAACGGTCTAGAAGCAAGAGTTTTTATTTTATTATTCCTCGATGGTACATCGGATTTTTGACTTCGACCTATATTCTCACGCAGCACGACATATTCTATCAGCGTGCTAAGTTTGGTTCAAATCGGCCAAACGGTCTAGGAGCAAGAGTTTTTCTTTGATTTTTCCTCGATCATACATTGGATTTTTGATTCCGACCTATATTCTCACTCAGCACGACATACGCTATCAGCGTGCTAAGTTTGGTTCAGATCGGCCAAACGGTCTAGGAGCAAGAGTTTTTCTTTGATTATTCCTCGATGGTACATCCGATTTTTGACTCCCACCTATATTCTCACTCAGCTCGACATACTCTATCAGCGTGCTAAGTTTGGTTCAGATCGGCCAAACGGTCTAGGAGCAAGAGTTTTTCATTATTATTCCTCGATGGTACATCGGATTTTTGACTTCGACCTATATTCTCATTCTTTGATTATTCCTCGATGTTACATCCGATTTTTGATTTCGATCTATATTCTCACTCAGCACGACAAACTCTATCAGCGTGCTAAGTTTGGTTCAGATCGGCCAAACGGTCTAAGAGCAAGAGTTTTTCTTTGATTATTCCTCGATGGTACATCGGATTTTTGATTTCCATCTATATTCTCACTCAGCACGACATACTCTATCAGCGTGCTAAGTTTGGTTCAGATCGGCCAAACGGTCTAGGAGCAAGAGTTTTTCTTTAATTATTGCTCGATGGTACATCGGATTTTTGATTTCGACCTATGTTCTCACTCAGCACGACATGCTCTATCAGCGTGCTAAGTTTGGTTCAGATCGGCCAAACGGTCTAGGAGCAAGAGTTTTTCTTTATTATTCCTCGATGGTACATCGGATTTTTGACTTCGACCTATATTCTCACTCAGCATGACATACTCTATCAGCGTGCTAAGTTTGGTTCAGATCGGCCAAACGGTCTAGGAGCAAAAGTTTTTCTTTGATTATTCCCCGATGGTACATCGGATTTTTGATTTCGACCTATATTCTCACACAGCACGACATGCTCTATCAGCGTGCTAAGTTAGGTTCAGATCTCCCAAACGGTCTAGGAGCAAGAGTTTTTCTTTGATTATTCCTCGATGGTACATTGGATTTTTGATTCCGACCTATATTCTCATTCTTTGATTATTCCTCGATGTTACATCCGATTTTTGATTTCGACATATATTCTCACTCAGCACGACATGCTCTATCAGCGTGTTAAGCTTGGTTCCTATCGGCCAAACGGTCAAGGAGCAAGAGTTTTTCTTTTATTATTCCTCGATGGTACATCGGATTTTTGATTCCGACCTATATTCTCATTCTTTGATTATTCCTCGATGTTACATCCGATTTTTGATTTCGATCTATATTCTCACTCAGCACGACAAACTCTATCAGCGTGCTAAGTTTGGTTCAGATCGGCCAAACGGTCTAAGAGCAAGAGTTTTTCTTTGATTATTCCTCGATGGTACATCGGATTTTTGATTTCCATCTATATTCTCACTCAGCACGACATACTCTATCAGCGTGCTAAGTTTGGTTCAGATCGGCCAAACGGTCTAGGAGCAAGAGTTTTTCTTTGATTATTCTTTGATGGTACATCGGATTTTTGATTTCCACCTTTATTCTCACTCAGCTCGACATACTCTATCAGCGTGCTAAGTTTGGTTTAGATCGGCCAAACGGTCTAGAAGCAAGAGTTTTTCTTTGATTATTCCTCGATGGTACATCGGATTTTTGACTTCGACCTATATTCTCACTCAGCGCGACATGCTCTATCAGCGTGCTAAGTTTGGTTCAGATCGGCCAAACGTTCAAGGAGCAAGAGTTTTTCTTTGATTATTCCTCGATGTTACATCCGATTTTTGATTTCGACATATATTCTCACTCAGCACGACATGCTCTATCAGCGTGTTAAGTTTGGTCCTGATCGGCCAAACGGTCTAGGAGCAAGAGTTTTTCTTTTATTATTCCTCGATGGTACATCGGATTTTTGATTTCGATCTATATTCTCACTCAGCACGACATACTCTATCAGCGTGCTAAGTTTGGTTCAGATCGGCCAAACGGTCTAGGAGCAAGAGTTTTTCTTTGATTATTCCTCGATGGTACATTGGATTTCTGATTCCGACCTATATTCTCACTCAGCACGACATACGCTATCAGCGTGCTATGTTTGGTTCAGAACGGCCAAACGGTCTAGGAGCAAGAGTTTTTCTTTGATTATTCCTCGATGGTACATCCGATTTTTGATTTCGACATATATTCTCACTCAGCACGACATGCTCTTTCAGCGTGTTAGGTTAGTTCCGATCGGCCAAACGGTCTAGGAGCAAGAGTTTTTATTTTATTATTCCTCGATGGTACATCGGATTTTTGATTTCGACCAATATTCTCACTCAGCTCGACATACTCTATCAGCGTGCTAAGTTTCGTCTAGATCGGCTAAACGGTCTAGTAGCAAGAGTTTTTCTTTGATTATTCCTCGATGGTATATCGGATTTTTAATTTCGACCTATATTCTCACTCAGCTCGACATACTCTATCAGCGTGCTAAGTTTGGTTCAGATCGGCCAAACGGTCTAGGAGCAAGAGTTTTTCTTTGATTATTCCTCGATGGTACATCGGATTTTTGATTTCGACCTACGTTTTCACTCAGAACGACATGCTCTATCAGCGTGCTAAGTTTGGTTCAGATCGGCCAAACGGTCTAGGAGCAAGAGTTTTTCTTTGATTATTCCTCGATGGTACATTGGATTTTTGATTCCGACCTATATTCTCACTCAGCACAAAATGCTCTATCAGCGTGCTAAGTTTGGTTCAGATCGGCCAAACGGTCTAGGAGCAAGAGTTTTTCTTTGATTATTCCTCGATGGTACATTGGATTTCTGATTCCGACCTATATTCTCACTCAGCACGACATACGCTATCAGCGTGCTATGTTTGGTTCAGAACGGCCAAACGGTCTAGGAGCAAGAGTTTTTCTTTAATTATTCCTCGATGGTACATCCGATTTTTGATTTCGACATATATTCTCACTCAGCACGACATGCTCTTTCAGCGTGTTAGGTTAGTTCCGATCGGCCAAACGGTCTAGGAGCAAGAGTTTTTATTTTATTATTCCTCGATGGTACATCGGATTTTTGATTTCGACCAATATTCTCACTCAGCTCGACATACTCTATCAGCGTGCTAAGTTTCGTCTAGATCGGCTAAACGGTCTAGTAGCAAGAGTTTTTCTTTGATAATTCCTCGATGGTATATCGGATTTTTAATTTCGACCTATATTCTCACTCAGCTCGACATACTCTATCAGCGTGCTAAGTTTGGTTCAGATCGGCCAAACGGTCTAGGAGCAAGAGTTTTTCTTTGATTATTATTCGATGGTACATCCGATTTTTGATTTCGACATATATTCTCACTCAGTAAGACATGCTCTATCAGCGTGTTAAGTTTAGTTCCGATCGGCCAAACGGTCTAGGAGCAAGAGTTTTTCTTATATTATTCCTCGATGGTATATCGGGATTTTGATTTTGACCTATATTCTCACTCAGCTCGACATACTCTATCAGCGTGCTAAGTTTGGTTCAGATCGGCCAAACGGTCTAAGAGCAAGAGTTTTTCTTTGATTATTCCTCGATGGTACATCGGATTTTTGATTTCGATCTATATTCTCACTCAGCACGACATTCTCTATCAGCGTGCTAAGTTTGGTTCAGATCGGCCAAACGGTCTAGGAGCAAGAGTTTTTCTTTGATTATTCCTCGATGGTACATCGGATTTTTGATTTCGACCTATGTTCTCACTCAGCACGACATGCTCTATCAGCGTGCTAAGTTTGGTTCAGATCGGCCAAACGGTCTAGGAGCAAGAGTTTTTCTTTGATTATTCTTCGTTGGTACATCGGATTTTTGATTTCCACCTTTATTCTCACTCAGCTCGACATACTCTATCTGCGTGCTAAGTTTGGTTTAGATCGGCCAAACGGTCTAGAAGCAAGAGTTTTTCTTTTATTATTCCTCGATGGTACATCGGATTTTTGACTTCGACCTATATTCTCACTCACCACGACATATTCTATCAGCGTGCTAAGTTTGGTTCAGATCGGCCAAACGGTCTAGGAGGAAGAGTTTTTCTTTGATTATTCCTCGATGGTACATTGGATTTTTGATTTCGACCTATATTCTCACACAGCACGACATGCTCTATCAGCGTGCTAAGTTTGGTTCAGATCGGCCAAACGGTCTAGGAGCAAGACTTTTTCTTTTATTATTCCTCGATGGTACATCGGATTTTTGATTTCGATCTATATTCTCACTCAGCGCGACATGCTCTATCAGCGTGCTAAGTTTGGTTCAGATCGGCCAAACGGTCAAGGAGCAAGAGTTTTTCTTTGATTATTCCTCGATGTTACATCCGATTTTTGATATCGACATATATTCTCACTCAGCACGAAATGCTCTATCAGCGTGTTAAGTTTGGTTCTGATCGGCCAAACGGTCTAGGAGCAAGAGTTTTTCTTTTATTATTCCTCGATGGTACATCGGATTTTTGATTTCGATCTATATTCTCACTCAGCACGACATACTCTATCAGCGTGCTAAGTTTGGTTCAGATCGGCCAAACGGTCTAGGAGCAAGAGTTTTTCTTTGATTATTCCTCGATGGTACATTGGATTTCTGATTCCGACCTATATTCTCACTCAGCACGACATACGCTATCAGCGTGCTATGTTTGGTTCAGAACGGCCAAACGGTCTAGGAGCAAGAGTTTTTCTTTGATTATTCCTCGATGGTACATTGGATTTCTGATTCCGACCTATATTCTCACTCAGCTCGACATACTCTATCAGCGTGCTAAGTTTCGTCTAGATCGGCTAAACGGTCTAGTAGCAAGAGTTTTTCTTTGATTATTCCTCGATGGTATATCGGATTTTTAATTTCGACCTATATTCTCACTCAGCTCGACATACTCTATCAGCGTGCTAAGTTTGGTTCAGATCGGCCAAACGGTCTAGGAGCAAGAGTTTTTCTTTGATTATTCCTCGATGGTACATTGGATTTTTGATTCCGACCTATATTCTCACTCAGCACGACATACGCTATCAGTGTGCTAAGTTTGGTTCAGAACGGCCAAACGGTCTAGGAGCAAGAGTTTTTCTTTGATTATTCCTCGATGGTACATCTGATTTTTTATTTCGACATATATTCTCACTCAGCACGACATGCTCTATCAGCGTGTTAAGTTTAGTTCCGATCGGCCAAACGGTCTAGGAGCAAGAGTTTTTCTTATATTATTCCTCGATGGTACATCGGATTTTAGATTTTGACCTATATTCTCACTCAGCTCGACATACTCTATCAGCGTGCTAAGTTTGGTTCAGATCGGCCAAACGGTCTAAGAGCAAGAGTTTTTCTTTTATTATTCCTCGATGGTACATCGGATTTTTGATTTCGATCTATATTCTCACTCAGCACGACATACTCTATCAGCGTGCTAAGTTTGGTTCAGATCGGCCAAACGGTCTAGGAGCAAGAGTTTTTCATTGATTATTCCTCGATGGTACATTGGATTTCTGATTCCGACCTATATTCTCACTCAGCACGACATACGCTATCAGCGAGCTATGTTTGCTTGAGAACGGCGAAACGGTCTAGGAGCAAGAGTTTTTCTTTGATTATTCCTCGATGGTACATCCGATTTTTGATTTCGACATATATTCTCACTCAGCACGACATGCTCTTTCAGCGTGTTAGGTTAGTTCCGATCGGCCAAACGGTCTAGGAGCAAGAGTTTTTATTTTATTATTCCTCGATGGTATATCGGATTTTTAATTTCGACCAACATTCTCACTCAGCTCGACATACTCTATCAGCGTGCTAAGTTTGGTTCAGATCGGCCAAACGGTCTAGGAGCAAGAGTTTTTCTTTGATTATTCCTCGATGGTACATCGGATTTTTTATTTCGACCTATATTCTCACTCAGCACGACATACTCTATCAGCGTGCTAAGTTTGGTTCAGATGGGCCAAACGGTCTAGGATCAAAAGTTTTTCTTTGATTATTCCTCGATGGTACATCGGATTTTTGATTTCGACCAATATTCTCACTCAGCTCGACATACTCTATCAGCGTGCTAAGTTTGGTTCAGATCGGCCAAACGGTCTAGAAGCAAGAGTTTTTATTTTATTATTCCTCGATGGTACATCGGATTTTTGACTTCGACCTATATTCTCACGCAGCACGACATATTCTATCAGCGTGCTAAGTTTGGTTCAAATCGGCCAAACGGTCTAGGAGCAAGAGTTTTTCTTTGATTTTTCCTCGATCATACATTGGATTTTTGATTCCGACCTATATTCTCACTCAGCACGACATACGCTATCAGCGTGCTAAGTTTGGTTCAGATCGGCCAAACGGTCTAGGAGCAAGAGTTTTTCTTTGATTATTCCTCGATGGTACATCCGATTTTTGACTCCCACCTATATTCTCACTCAGCTCGACATACTCTATCAGCGTGCTAAGTTTGGTTCAGATCGGCCAAACGGTCTAGGAGCAAGAGTTTTTCATTATTATTCCTCGATGGTACATCGGATTTTTGACTTCGACCTATATTCTCATTCTTTGATTATTCCTCGATGTTACATCCGATTTTTGATTTCGATCTATATTCTCACTCAGCACGACAAACTCTATCAGCGTGCTAAGTTTGGTTCAGATCGGCCAAACGGTCTAAGAGCAAGAGTTTTTCTTTGATTATTCCTCGATGGTACATCGGATTTTTGATTTCGATCTATATTCTCACTCAGCACGACATACTCTATCAGCGTGCTAAGTTTGGTTCAGATCGGCCAAACGGTCTAGGAGCAAGAGTTTTTCTTTGATTATTCCTCGATGGTACATCGGATTTTTGATTTCGACCTACGTTTTCACTCAGAACGACATGCTCTATCAGCGTGCTAAGTTTGGTTCAGATCGGCCAAACGGTCTAGGAGCAAGAGTTTTTCTTTGATTATTCTTCGATGGTACATCTGATTTTTGATTTCCACCTTTATTCTCACTCAGCTCGACATACTCTATCCGCGTGCTAAGTTTGGTTTAGATCGGCCAAACGGTCTAGAAGCAAGAGTTTTTCTATTATTATTCCTCGATGGTACATCGGATTTTTGACTTCGACCTATATTCTCACTCACCACGACATATTCTATCAGCGTGCTAAGTTTGGTTCAGATCGGCCAAACGGTCTAGGAGCAAGAGTTTTTCTTTGATTATTCCTCGATGGTACATTGGATTTTTGATTCCGACCTATATTCTCACTCAGCACAAAATGCTCTATCAGCGTGCTAAGTTTGGTTCAGATCGGCCAAACGGTCTAGGAGCAAGAGTTTTTCTTTGATTATTCCTCGATGGTACATTGGATTTCTGATTCCGACCTATATTCTCACTCAGCACGACATACGCTATCAGCGTGCTATGTTTGGTTCAGAACGGCCAAACGGTCTAGGAGCAAGAGTTTTTCTTTAATTATTCCTCGATGGTACATCCGATTTTTGATTTCGACATATATTCTCACTCAGCACGACATGCTCTTTCAGCGTGTTAGGTTAGTTCCGATCGGCCAAACGGTCTAGGAGCAAGAGTTTTTATTTTATTATTCCTCGATGGTACATCGGATTTTTGATTTCGACCAATATTCTCACTCAGCTCGACATACTCTATCAGCGTGCTAAGTTTCGTCTAGATCGGCTAAACGGTCTAGTAGCAAGAGTTTTTCTTTGATAATTCCTCGATGGTATATCGGATTTTTAATTTCGACCTATATTCTCACTCAGCTCGACATACTCTATCAGCGTGCTAAGTTTGGTTCAGATCGGCCAAACGGTCTAGGAGCAAGAGTTTTTCTTTGATTATTATTCGATGGTACATCCGATTTTTGATTTCGACATATATTCTCACTCAGTGAGACATGCTCTATCAGCGTGTTAAGTTTAGTTCCGATCGGCCAAACGGTCTAGGAGCAAGAGTTTTTCTTATATTATTCCTCGATGGTATATCGGGATTTTGATTTTGACCTATATTCTCACTCAGCTCGACATACTCTATCAGCGTGCTAAGTTTGGTTCAGATCGGCCAAACGGTCTAAGAGCAAGAGTTTTTCTTTGATTATTCCTCGATGGTACATCGGATTTTTGATTTCGATCTATATTCTCACTCAGCACGACATTCTCTATCAGCGTGCTAAGTTTGGTTCAGATCGGCCAAACGGTCTAGGAGCAAGAGTTTTTCTTTGATTATTCCTCGATGGTACATCGGATTTTTGATTTCGACCTATGTTCTCACTCAGCACGACATGCTCTATCAGCGTGCTAAGTTTGGTTCAGATCGGCCAAACGGTCTAGGAGCAAGAGTTTTTCATTATTATTCCTCGATGGTACATCGGATTTTTGACTTCGACCTATATTCTCATTCTTTGATTATTCCTCGATGTTACATCCGATTTTTGATTTCGATCTATATTCTCACTCAGCACGACAAACTCTATCAGCGTGCTAAGTTTGGTTCAGATCGGCCAAACGGTCTAAGAGCAAGAGTTTTTCTTTGATTATTCCTCGATGGTACATCGGATTTTTGATTTCGATCTATATTCTCACTCAGCACGACATACTCTATCAGCGTGCTAAGTTTGGTTCAGATCGGCCAAACGGTCTAGGAGCAAGAGTTTTTCTTTGATTATTCCTCGATGGTACATCGGATTTTTGATTTCGACCTACGTTTTCACTCAGAACTACATGCTCTATCAGCGTGCTAAGTTTGGTTCAGATCGGCCAAACGGTCTAGGAGCAAGAGTTTTTCTTTGATTATTCTTCGATGGTACATCTGATTTTTGATTTCCACCTTTATTCTCACTCAGCTCGACATACTCTATCCGCGTGCTAAGTTTGGTTTAGATCGGCCAAACGGTCTAGAAGCAAGAGTTTTTCTATTATTATTCCTCGATGGTACATCGGATTTTTGACTTCGACCTATATTCTCACTCACCACGACATATTCTATCAGCGTGCTAAGTTTGGTTCAGATCGGCCAAACGGTCTAGGAGCAAGAGTTTTTCTTTGATTATTCCTCGATGGTACATTGGATTTTTGATTCCGACCTATATTCTCACTCAGCACAAAATGCTCTATCAGCGTGCTAAGTTTGGTTCAGATCGGCCAAACGGTCTAGGAGCAAGAGTTTTTCTTTGATTATTCCTCGATGGTACATTGGATTTCTGATTCCGACCTATATTCTCACTCAGCACGACATACGCTATCAGCGTGCTATGTTTGGTTCAGAACGGCCAAACGGTCTAGGAGCAAGAGTTTTTCTTTAATTATTCCTCGATGGTACATCCGATTTTTGATTTCGACATATATTCTCACTCAGCACGACATGCTCTTTCAGCGTGTTAGGTTAGTTCCGATCGGCCAAACGGTCTAGGAGCAAGAGTTTTTATTTTATTATTCCTCGATGGTACATCGGATTTTTGATTTCGACCAATATTCTCACTCAGCTCGACATACTCTATCAGCGTGCTAAGTTTCGTCTAGATCGGCTAAACGGTCTAGTAGCAAGAGTTTTTCTTTGATAATTCCTCGATGGTATATCGGATTTTTAATTTCGACCTATATTCTCACTCAGCTCGACATACTCTATCAGCGTGCTAAGTTTGGTTCAGATCGGCCAAACGGTCTAGGAGCAAGAGTTTTTCTTTGATTATTATTCGATGGTACATCCGATTTTTGATTTCGACATATATTCTCACTCAGTAAGACATGCTCTATCAGCGTGTTAAGTTTAGTTCCGATCGGCCAAACGGTCTAGGAGCAAGAGTTTTTCTTATATTATTCCTCGATGGTATATCGGGATTTTGATTTTGACCTATATTCTCACTCAGCTCGACATACTCTATCAGCGTGCTAAGTTTGGTTCAGATCGGCCAAACGGTCTAAGAGCAAGAGTTTTTCTTTGATTATTCCTCGATGGTACATCGGATTTTTGATTTCGATCTATATTCTCACTCAGCACGACATTCTCTATCAGCGTGCTAAGTTTGGTTCAGATCGGCCAAACGGTCTAGGAGCAAGAGTTTTTCTTTGATTATTCCTCGATGGTACATCGGATTTTTGATTTCGACCTATGTTCTCACTCAGCACGACATGCTCTATCAGCGTGCTAAGTTTGGTTCAGATCGGCCAAACGGTCTAGGAGCAAGAGTTTTTCTTTGATTATTCTTCGTTGGTACATCGGATTTTTGATTTCCACCTTTATTCTCACTCAGCTCGACATACTCTATCTGCGTGCTAAGTTTGGTTTAGATCGGCCAAACGGTCTAGAAGCAAGAGTTTTTCTTTTATTATTCCTCGATGGTACATCGGATTTTTGACTTCGACCTATATTCTCACTCACCACGACATATTCTATCAGCGTGCTAAGTTTGGTTCAGATCGGCCAAACGGTCTAGGAGGAAGAGTTTTTCTTTGATTATTCCTCGATGGTACATTGGATTTTTGATTTCGACCTATATTCTCACACAGCACGACATGCTCTATCAGCGTGCTAAGTTTGGTTCAGATCGGCCAAACGGTCTAGGAGCAAGACTTTTTCTTTTATTATTCCTCGATGGTACATCGGATTTTTGATTTCGATCTATATTCTCACTCAGCGCGACATGCTCTATCAGCGTGCTAAGTTTGGTTCAGATCGGCCAAACGGTCAAGGAGCAAGAGTTTTTCTTTGATTATTCCTCGATGTTACATCCGATTTTTGATATCGACATATATTCTCACTCAGCACGAAATGCTCTATCAGCGTGTTAAGTTTGGTTCTGATCGGCCAAACGGTCTAGGAGCAAGAGTTTTTCTTTTATTATTCCTCGATGGTACATCGGATTTTTGATTTCGATCTATATTCTCACTCAGCACGACATACTCTATCAGCGTGCTAAGTTTGGTTCAGATCGGCCAAACGGTCTAGGAGCAAGAGTTTTTCTTTGATTATTCCTCGATGGTACATTGGATTTCTGATTCCGACCTATATTCTCACTCAGCACGACATACGCTATCAGCGTGCTATGTTTGGTTCAGAACGGCCAAACGGTCTAGGAGCAAGAGTTTTTCTTTGATTATTCCTCGATGGTACATTGGATTTCTGATTCCGACCTATATTCTCACTCAGCTCGACATACTCTATCAGCGTGCTAAGTTTCGTCTAGATCGGCTAAACGGTATAGTAGCAAGAGTTTTTCTTTGATTATTCCTCGATGGTATATCGGATTTTTAATTTCGACCTATATTCTCACTCAGCTCGACATACTCTATCAGCGTGCTAAGTTTGGTTCAGATCGGCCAAACGGTCTAGGAGCAAGAGTTTTTCTTTGATTATTCCTCGATGGTACATTGGATTTTTGATTCCGACCTATATTCTCACTCAGCACGACATACGCTATCAGTGTGCTAAGTTTGGTTCAGAACGGCCAAACGGTCTAGGAGCAAGAGTTTTTCTTTGATTATTCCTCGATGGTACATCTGATTTTTTATTTCGACATATATTCTCACTCAGCACGACATGCTCTATCAGCGTGTTAAGTTTAGTTCCGATCGGCCAAACGGTCTAGAAGCAAGAGTTTTTCTTTGATTATTCCTCGATGGTACATCGGATTTTTCATTTCGACTTACGTTCTCACTCAGCACGACATACTTTATCAGCGTGCTAAGTTTGGTTCAGATCGGCCAAACGGTCTAGGAGCAAGAGTTTTTCTTTGATTTTTCCTCGATGGTACATCGGATTTTTGATTTCGACCTATATGCTCACTCAGCACGACATACTCTATCAGCGTGCTAAGTTTGGTCCAGATCGGCTAAACGGTCTAGTAGCAAGAGATTTTTCTGATTATTCCTCGATGGTACATCGGATTTTTGATTTCGACCTATATTCTCACTCAGCTCGACACACTCTATCAGCGTGCT
>NW_027656829.1:0-58079 GCF_964235325.1 Thermobia domestica
GGGGGCTGGGGAAACGGCAGCCCCCCATTTAGGAATTTCAAAACAAAACCTATGCCAATCGTTTGTGCTACGTTTGTGCCGGAATGTACCGCAAGAATTATTTTTTGTACCACTTCCGGTACGAAGTTATAAGGTTTTAAAGTGGAGGGGCAGCAGAAACAGAAGTCTGCAACCTTGGAATTTCGAAACAAAAACTATGCTAATTGTTTGTGCTAGGTTTGTGCCGGAATGTACCGCAAAAATTTTCGTTTGTACCACTTCCGGTATGAAGTTATAAGGTTTTGAAATGGGGGCTGGTGAAGCGGCAGCCTCCAAACTTGGAATTTCGGAACAAAACCTATGGCAATCGTTTGTGCTACGTTTCTGCCTTAATGTACCGCAAAAATTTTTGTTTGTACCACTTCCGGTACGCAGTTGTAAGGGTTTTGAAGTGGGGGGCTGGGGAAACGGCAGCTCCCCACCTTGGAATTTCGAAACAAAAGGTATGCCAATCGTTTGTGCTACGTTTGTGCCGGAATGTACCGCAAAAATTTTCGTTTGTACCACTTTCGGTACGAAGTTACAAGGGTTTTGAAGTGGCGGCTGAGGAAACGGCAGCCCCCCACGTAGAAATTTCAAAACATAACCTATGACAATCCTTTGTGCTACGTTTGTGCCGGAATGTACTGCAAAAATTTTCGTTTGTACCACTTCCGGTATGAAGTTATAAGGTTTTAAAATGGGGGGCTGGAGAAGCGGCAGCCTCCAAACTTGGAATTTCGGAACAAAACCTATGGCAATCGTTTGTGCTACGTTTGTGCCGGAATGTACCGCAAAAATTTTTTTTGTACTACTTCCGGTACGCAGTTATAAGGGTTTTCAAGTGGGGGCTGGGGAAACGGCAGCCCTCCATCCAGGAATTTCAAAACAAAACCTATGCCAATCGTTTGTGCCGGAATGTACCGCAAAAATTTTCGTTTGTACCACTTCCGGTACGAAGTTATAAGGGTTTGAAGTGAAGGGGCTGCAGAAACGGTAGCCTGCAACCTTGGAATTTCGAAACCAAATTTATGGCAATCATTTGTGCTACGTTTGTGCCGGAATGTACCGCAAAAATTTTCGTTTGTAACACTTCCGGTACGAAGTTATAAGGGTTCTAAAGTGGGGGGGCTGGAGAAACGGAAGCCTCCAACCTTGGAATTTCGAAACAAAAACTATGCCAATCGTTTTTGCCGGAATGTACCGCAAAAATTTTCGTTTGTACCACTTCCGGTACGAAGTTATAAGTTTTTTAAAGTGGGAGGGCTGGAGAAACGGAAGCCTCCAACCTTGGAATTTCGAAACAAAACCTATGCCAATCGTGTGTGCTACGTTTGTGCCGGAATGTACCGCAAAAATTTTCGTTTGTTCCACTTCCGGTACGAAGTTATATGAGTTTTCAAGAGTGGCTGTGGTAACGGCAGCCCCGCACCCAGTAATTTCGAAATGAAACCTATGACCACTCTTTGCACTACTTTTGAACAGGAACGTTTCGCTAAACTCTTTTCTGTACCACTTCCGGTACAAAGATACGAGAGTTTCAAGCTACGGGGCTGCCGTTTTGATGCCCCATCGGAATTTCGAAACGAGACCTATGCAAATCGTTTAACAACATTTGTGTCGGAATGTATCGCAAACATTTTTGTATGTATCACTTCCAGTACAAAAGTATGACAGTTTTAACTAGGGGGCTGCCGTTTCCAGAACCCCCCATCTTGGAATTTCGAGATAAGACTATGTCAATCGTTTATGGTACTTTTTTACCGGAATGTACCGCAAAAAAATTACGTGCCTGAAGTTGGCCCCCACCTCTCCCAAATCACACCAAACGTTGCACATCGTTAATGCATCGTTAGTGCACGTTAGTGCATTTAGAACTAAAGTTAGTGCTATCAGCGTTTACGAGATCGTTTACGAGATATTGAAGATTTTGGTTTGGGACCTACTTCATATGAAGTTAGCCACCCACCCATCTTTATGCAGATAGATTTTCACTAAACTTAGCGCATCGTTAGTGCATCGTTAGTGCACTTCAACACGCTAAGCACTACCGTATGTGCTACCATATTTTGGGATTATTCAAGATTTTCGGGGGGGGCAACTTCAGAAATATAAAATTCTATACAAATAGAGGTAGAAACATGGGGTTGACGGTAATCGTTAGTGCATTGTTAGTGCACTTAAACGCAATAAGCACTAACATTAGTGCTACCATATTTTGGGATTTATTCAAGATCTTTGGTGAGGGGCCAACTTCAAAAATATCAAATTTTATACAAATAGAGGTAGAAACATGGAGTTAACGGCAATCGTTAGAGCGTGATTAGTGCACTTAAATGCACTAAGCACTAACGTTAGTGTTACCACATTTTGAAATTTATTCAAAATTTTTCTTGGGGGGCAACTTCAGAAATATCAAATTCCATAGAAAGTGTCAGTATTTTCAGGAATCAGTAACGAATGCACTAATTACTTTGTTAGTGCTTGAAGAGGGCGCAAATTCACGCTGACCACCAAAGATATTTTACTTGTAGCACCTACACTAATTAAGCACTAACGTTAGGGGTTGGTGCACGAAGAACCACTAACGATGCACTAGGGATTGTACTGGAAATGATCATTAGTGCTTTTTAATTTGGCAGAAATTTGACACAGTGAAAAACTCCCCTTAAATTTCTTATGTGAGTTTCCTGAGATGTAACTGGTCATAACTACACTAATAGTGAAGCACTAACGAAAACAGCTCTAATTTTTTTCGTTATTGGTTGAAGTGGGGCGCCAAGTTCATGAAAGCTTCCAAAGGTTTTTTTACTTGTAGGACCTACATTAATGAAAAACTAACGTTAGGTGTTAATGCACTAAGAAACACTAACGATTTCAGTAGAAGAGGTCATTAGTGCTTTTGATTTTGGCGGAAATTTGACGCAATGAAAAATTCCACATGAATCTCTTATGGGATTTTTGTGGCATATAATTGGCCATATCTACATCAATAGTTAAGAATTAACGGAACTATGAGTGTTTTGCAGAAGCGCTAACGATACATTAACGAATGGACTTATTTTTCGTTACTGCTTGAAGTGGGAACCAAGTTCACGCTGGCCCGCAAAGGTTTCTTACTTGTAGCACCTACACTAATGAAGCACGAAACTTAGGTGTTGGTTCACTAGGAAGCACTAATATTACAAGGAAAGAAAACTTTCGAATTTATCGTGAACTTAGCCCCCACTACAAGCACTAACGAAAAAATTAGTTTTATACGTTAGTGCATTGTTAGTACTTCTAGAAGATACAAGTAGTTTCGTTAGTGTTTCACCATTAGTGTAGAAATGGCCAATTATAAGTCTCAAAACTCCCATAAGAAACACATGGGGAATTATTCATTGTATCAAATTCCCATCTCATTCAAAAGCACTAATTACCTCTGTTAGTGCAATTGTTAGTGCATCGTAATTGCTTCTTAGAGCACAAACACCTAACGTTAGTGCTTCATTAGTGTAGGTGTTACAAGTAAAGAAACCTATGGAGAAGTCAGCGTGAATTTCGCACCGACACTTTAAGCACTAACGGAAAAAATAGTCCAATTCGTTAGTGCTTCTATAAAGCACTAACAATTTCGTTAGTGCTTCACTATTAGTGTAGTTATGGCCAATTACATATCACGAGACTCACAAGAAATTTAGGCAAATTTTTCATTGAATCAAATTTCCGCCAAATTCAAAATCACTAATGATCTCTTCTAGAGCGATCGTTAGTGCATTGTTAGTGCTTCTTAGCGCATCTACACCTAAGGTTAGTGCTTCATTAGTAAATGTGCTACAATTAAAATACCTTTTGAGGCCAGAGTGAACTTAGCGCCCCCACTTCAAGCACTAACTAAAACTTAGTGCCATTCGTTAGTGCATTTGTAGTGCTTCTGGAAAACACTAACAATTTAGTTAGAACTTCAATATTAGTTTACTTATGGCCAATTACATGTAACGAAACACATAATAAATTTATGGAAATTTTTCATTGCGTCAAATTTCCGTCAAATTCAAGAGTACTAATGATCTATTCTAGTGCAATCGTTAGTGCATCATTAGTGCTTCTAGAAAACACTAACAGTTTCGTTTGTCCTTCAATATTAGTGTAGTTATGAACAATTACATGTCACTAAACTCCTATAAGACATTTATTGGGAATTTTTAATTGCATCAAATTTCCGCCATATTCAAAAGCACTAATGATATCTTCTAGTGCAATTGTTAGTGGTTCTTAGTGCACCAACCCCTAACGTTAGTACTTCATTAGTGTAGGTGCTACAGGTACAATATCTTTGGAGGGCATGGTGAACTTGCGTCAACTTCAAGCACTAACAAAAAATTAATGCCATTCATTAGTGTATCGTTAGTGCTTCTAGAAAGCACTAAATGTTTGTATGAAATTTGATATTTCTTAAGTTGGTCCCACCAGAAATCTTGAATAAATCCCAAAATATGGTAATGCTAACCTTAATGCTTAGTGCATTTAAGTGCACTAACGATGCAATAACGATTGTCTTTAACTGCATGTTTCTACCTCTATTTGTATAGAATTTGATATTTCTGAAGTTGGCCCCCATCTAAAATCTTGAATAAATCCCAAAATATTGTAGCACTAACGTCAGTGTTTAGCATTTTAAGTGCACTAACGATGCACTAACGATTGCCGTTAACTCTATGTTCCTATCTCTATTTGTATAGAATTTGAAATTACTGAAGTTGCCCATCCCACCGAAAATCTTGAATGAATTCCAAAATATTTTAGCACCAACGATACGTTTAAGTTCACTAACGATGCACTAACGTTTGCCATTAACCCCATGTTTCTATCCCTATTTATATAGAATTTGATATTTCTGAAGTTGACCACCCCACCAAATTTTTTGAATAAATCTCAAAATATAGTAGCGCTAACGTTAGTGCTTAGTGCGTTTAAGTGCACTAATGATGCGTTAATGATTGCTGTTAACACTATGTTTCTACCTTTATTTGTATACAATTTGATATTTCTGAAGTTGGCCCCCCCAACAAAAATCTTGAATAAATCTCAAAATATGATAGCACAAACGTTAGTGCTTAGTGATTATAAGTGCACTAACGATTACCGTTAACTCAATGTTTCTATCTCTATTTGTATTGAATTTGATGTTTCTGAAGTTTTCCCCCACTTTAAAACTATTATAACTTCGTACCGGAAGTGGTACAAACGAAAATTTTTGCGGTACATTCCGGCACAAACTTAGCACAAACGATTGGCATAGGTTTTGTTTCGAAATTCCAAGGTTGGAGGCTGCCGTCTCTCTAGCCCCCCCCCCCTTTTAATGACTTATAACTTCGTACCGGAAGTGATACAAACGAAAATTTTTGCGGTATATTCCGGCACAAACGTAGCACAAACGATTGGCATAGGTTTTGTTTCGAAATTCCAAGGTAGGGGGTTGCCGTTTCCCCAGCCCCCACTTCAAAACCCTTATAACTCCGTACCGGAAGTGGTACAAACAAAAATTTTTGCGGTACATTCCGGCACAAACGTAGCAGAAACGATTGCCATAGGTTTTGTTTCGAAATTCCAAGTTTGGAGGCTGCCGTTTCTCCAGACCCCCACTTTAAAACCCTTATAACTTCGTACCGGAAGTGGTACAAACGAAAATGTTTACGGTACATTCCGGCACAAACGTAGCACAAAGGATTGGCATAAGTTTTGTTTCGAAATTCCAAGGTTGGAGGCTTCCGTTTCTCCAGCCCCCCCCACTTTGAAACCCTTATAACTTCGTACCGGAAGTGGTACAACGAAATATTTAGCGGTACATTCCGGCACAAACGTAGCACACACTATAAGCATAGGTTTTGTTTCGAAATTCCAAGTTTGAAGGCTGTCCTTTCTCCAGCCCCCCCACTTTAAAACCCTTATAACTTCGTACCGGAAGTGGTACAAACGAAAATTTTTGCGGTACATTCCGGCACAAACGTAGCACAAACGATTGGCATAGGTTTTGTTTTGAAATTTCTAGGTGGGGGGGCTGCCGTTTCTCCAGCTCCCCACTTTAAGACCCTTATAACTTCGTACCGGAAGTGGTACAAACGAAAATTTTTGCGGTACATTCCGGCACAAACGTAGCACAAACGATTAGCATAGGTTTCGTTTCGAAATTCCAAGGTGGGGGGCTGCCGTTTCCCCAGCCCTCACTTTAAAACTATTATAACTTCGTACCGGAAGTGGTACAAACGAAAATTTTTGCGGCAAATTCCGGCACAAACGTAGCACACACTATTGGCATAGGTTTTGTTTCGAAATTCCAAGGTTGGAGGCTGCCGTTTCTCCAGCCCCCATACTTTGAAACCCTTATAACTTCGTACCGGAAGTGGTACAAACGAAAATTTTTGCGGCGCATTCCGGCACAAACGTAGCACACACTATTGGCATAGGTTTTGTTTCGAAATTCCAAGTTTGGAGGCTGCCGTTTCTCCAGATCCCCACTTTAAAACCTTATAACTTCATACCGGCAGTGGTACAAACGAAAATTTTTGCGGTACATTCAGGCACAAACCTAGCACAAACGATTGACATAAATTTTGCTTTGAAATTCCTAGGTGGAGGGCTGCCGTTTCCCCACCCCTCCACTTCAAAACCCTTACAATTTCGTACCGGAAGTGGTACAACCGAAAATTTTTGCGGTACATTCCGGCACAAACGTAGCACAAGCGATTAGCATAGTTTTTGTTTCGAAATTCCAAGATTGCAGGCTTCCGTTTCTGCAGCCTCACCACTTCAAAACCCTTATAACTTCGTACCGGAAGTGGTACAGACAAAAATTTTTGCGGTACATTCCGCCACAAACGTAGCACAAACGATTGCCGTAGGTTTTTTTTTCGAAATTCCAAGTTTGGAGGCTGCCGTTTCTCCAGCCCCCCCACTTTAAAACCCTTATAACTTCGTACCGGAAGTGGTGCAAACGAAAATGTTTACGGTACATTCCGGCACAAACGTAGCACAAACGAATGCCATAGTTTTTGTTTCGAAATTCCAAGTTTTGAGGCTGCCGTTTCTCCAGCCCCCCACTTTAAAACCCTTATTACTTCGTACCGGAAGTGGTACAAACGAAAATTTTTGCGGTACATTCCGGCACAAACGTAGCACAAACGATTGCCATAGGTTTTGTTTCGAAATTCCAAGTTTGGAGGTTGCCGTTTCTCCAGCCCCCCCACTTTAATACCCTTATAACTTCGTACCGGAAGTGGTACAAACGAAAATTTTTGCGGTACATTCCGGCACAAACGTAGCACAAACGATTGGCATAGATTTAGTTTTGAAATTCCTAGGGGGGCTGCCGTTTCCCCAGCCCCCCCCCCACTTTAAAACCCTTATAACTTCGTACCGGAAGTGGTACAAACGAAAATTTTTGCGGTACATTCCGGCACAAACGTAGCACAAACGATTGGCATAGGTTTTGTTTCGAAACTCCAAGGTGGGGGGGCTGGCGAAATGCACCTCAAAAATTCTTATACAACCATCCCTTCCTTGGAGTACTGCGCGGTCACATACCCGTCACTGCGATGTAAAGGCACTTATGGCGACGAGGATATCAACCATATGTGTAAATTGCTCTATGCTGTATTCTCTTTATGCTTTTGGGTTGCTCTAATAATGAGTAAAAATTGAAAATAATTTAAAATAGAAATTGGTAAACTATTAAGATGTCAAGGAGAATATAAAGAGCACACAAACAAATAATAATAATAATAATAATAATAATAATAATAATAATAATAATAATAATAATAATAATAATAACGTAGATTTTGAGAAAAACTGTCAACTTGCTATTACGAGGACAAATAAGATACTTAAGTAAAAATTACATATTTAACTGGCATATTAGTCAGTCGCTTGAAAGAATGTTTCGTCTAAGAAATTCTTCACAATGTAATCAAAAACTATTAAGAATTATTAAATGTAACTTGAGTTAAGTACATATACTTATGAGCATGTACGAAGTTATAATCTATCTCATGAGCTCCTTCGTGGCTAAGCGGTTAGCGTGCGGGACCCGGCTTTGATTCCGGGCAGGAGCTCGTGTGGTTCGAATTCCACGTTAATCAGTAGGTCGAGTCTCATAGCCTCGCTGCTGAAAGGGACGTTAAACTCAAAATCAACTCAACTCAACTCAATCTCTCTCATGTATACCCTTCAACAGAAAGCAATATAGAAAGCATATAGAAGGTTAGCTGAAATACTTATTCTTCTCACGACAAGAATAAATTCAATGAAAATATTCGAACTCTGATTCTACCTTTAGGATTTGTTTTTGATTTGAAGTTAAATTATAACAACCCAGGTAGAACAAAGATTTTTTTTTCCAAAATTCACTTCAAACGGTCGTGAATATTTAATTGAAGGCAATGTCCAGATTGTGTATTTCTATTAGAGAATACGCACATTGCTCTGTAGCAAAATGAAGGGAAAATAGATTTCCCTTATAAGGAGATCCGAGGAACGTAAGGATCTAGGTTCAACTCTTTGTAATTAACTCTGGAAGGCAGTTTAGGATTTTGTGAACAGAAGTGTACAACTAAGATGGATTCCTTTTGAAATGTGAATTTAATCTCTTACGATGTTAGGTGCTACCTTGATTGAGACAGGTCTAGAAATTCCTAGGTTAGGTATTTGGTGATGTCTAGTAGTAGGCTTATAGTATGGCCAATTTACAAGATTTGCTGATCGTTTTGAGAATCAGAAACATTGAATAATATAGGACTTAATTGTTAAAGTACGGTAAGAAAAATGCTCAGCATAATTTTCGATTATAGAAAACTTCTCTACAAACAACTAGCAAACAAAACATTTAGGTTAACAACTGTGAGCAAATTATGAACAAACAATCGGTTTGGTTTACATTTAATTTTCTAAACTCTTCGGGGTCCTTGAAAATGTTAGCGACCATTTTGTTTACAAATAATGAAAGAAAGAAATTAATTTTATGTGAACAATAGTGAAGAAGCTATGAACAAACTATCTATATGGTTTATTTTAATGGGTTTTGCTGTGTGCAAGTGGCAACACCAAGCTGTTCTTGGTATAGACTGTAAATACTGATCAAACGAAAATGTTATGTGAAAAATCGTGAACAAACGATCTGTACTATTTATTTCCGATTTAGAAAAAAAAATCCAGTTACGTGAAGTTGGCATTGCCCAATTTGACTTTTATATAAACTCTTTACAAAATATAAACAACAGAAAGTTTTATGTCAATAATCATAAACAAACTATGAACAAACGATCCTAATGGTTTGCAAATCTGTCTGGGAAAGAATGTCATACATGTTATTGCGAAGCGATTGTACAGTACGTCGCAGCGCTCTATTCACTGGAATCGATGATGGCGTAAGTCAACTATCTAACGAGTGCTTACTCAGTTGTCTCAGAGGTGAAGACGTCGTTCCCCTGCTTTCAAGTAATATCTATGGCGTCCCGCCACTCTAAAAAAAAAAAAAAAAAAAAAAATCAATGGGCAAAGATAGGCACGGGGGGACAGCGTCAAGCGTCCTCTACCTTTTCATATCCACTTTTACTCCTTTTTCTCGCTGGAATAAAGATACGCGAACAAGTTTTGTGTGAAACTCGGCAAGTCTACAGCGGACACATTTCCAGTGGTTTAATAGACCATCGCGGATGAGTATTTATCTAAACGCAATTCTACAGATGGCATAAGACGTTTCTGGAAGACCGTGAAGAAGTTATCGATGAAGCCCGCGCTGGACGTCAGTCAACTTCCTCAAAGAACGAAAATGTGACTCATGTGAAAGAACTTTATAGAGACCGTCGTTCGTTTTATTTGCTTAAAGGCCGACATGTTAAATGTTTCAAAAACTATCTTCCGTGAGATTGCACATGAGAAAAGTGTACACGAAGCTTAAGAATTCTGACCGGCGATTAAAAAACTTGCCGAGTGGAAATTTGTCAAGACCTCTTGGAAATGTGTGAAGATGATCCTCACTCTTTGGACAATTCTATCACGACTGGTGAAACAGGAATGTTCCAATACAACTCCAGTCGAAGAGGCAAACTGCTGAATGGCACACCTCATCGCTCCTCGTTCCAAAAGGGCTCGAACGACCAACTTTAAGATAAAGACCATGGTCATTGTGATTTTTGACATCACAGGGATCGTCCACAGTGAATCTGTTCCTCTCAGGACAACCTTTAACTGTAAATTTTACTTAGGACTCCTCAAGAGACTGATAGGAAGGATTGAGCGTGTCAGATCAGATATTAGCGGTGCTTGGAAAGTTCATCATGACAACGCGGCAGCCCATATTGCCTTCGTCGTGACTAGGTAACTGGCCAAATATAATGTGGCAACGTTGTCCCACCTACCCTACAGTACCGACTTAGCTCCCGCAGACTTCTTTCTGCTTCCTCGTTTTAAATTTATCTGAAAGGACATCATTACATAGGAATTGAAGACGTGTAAACAGTTTGTGAAATGCTTTTAAACACACTTTCTGAACAGGCTTTCCAGGAAGCCTTCGCAGATTTTAAATCCTGGCAAAAATGTATCGAAGTAGGAGGACAATATTGTCAAGATTTTTGATGTATAAGTATTATTCTTATTATTTTGTAAATATTTTTTTTGTTTAATACTTGTAGACTTAGTGACATTACTTCCCGAATAGACATTGTATTACTTATTTGCGAAAATTATCAAGTTGATTTAAATTAGCACTTACCATATTGTTTTTGGTATAAAATGTTTAGAAAGTTTTAACAAATGAAAATGTTATGTCAACAAACGATCATCAACATTGACATGCTAAATATATCTCATATATACAGTGCATTCAGATGTGTACGTACATGTACAAACAGATTATTCCTTTAACGTAACTCTGATTATTGTGATATTTCAACCTTATTATTGGATCAAAAGATCCAATATATTACAACCAAAAATATTCTTGTACACCTTATATCTGGAGAATTACATATAGTGTAGCAAAACTCAAACTATCACTTAACTTAGTATGATGTGCTTATTCCGTAAAAGGTACAAAAACTCGATTTACGGAACGTTCAAAAATTTTGTGGTCCCTGCTCCAAAAACTAGCTAGTGGACAAGATCACAATCTTTTGATCCATTTCTTTTTGGATCATTCCCAAAATTCTTGTTTGTAGCTTTATCATAGATACCACTACTAGGGTTAAGAATTATGAGAAAGTCTGATCTGAATTTTTGGTTTAGCATCCCTTTCAGCAACGAGGCTATATGGGACTTGGACATACAGCTTAACGTGGAATCCGAACCACGTGAACTCCCTCCAGCAATCGAATCCGTGTCTCGCACGCCAAAGGCGCATATACTAATCGATTAGCCACGAGAAGTTGCAGAGAAAGTCAATGTGTATTATGTTGAATCGTCAATAACATTTAAATGTAATCTTGTTTACTTTTTCTTTTTTTTTTCTTACTGAGGAGTTCCCTCGTGACTAAACGGTAAACGTACACATCTTTGTCATGGGAAACCCGTGATCGATTTCCGGCGGTAGTTCACGTGTTTCGGATCTCATTTAAAGCCGTAGGTTCAAATCTCATATAGCTTCGGTGCTGAAAAAGATGCTTAACTCAAATCAAAATATTTTAGAGGGGATATTCGTATATTTTCATTATTGTTATTATTATCATTTCGAATATAGCTCCCCTTATCCACTCCGAAATTCAATGAGAATTTAACTTACAGTGCAATTAGAATGCTAACGAATTCTTAAACAAAGAACCTAGGAATCTGCAGTGGGCAAAATTTTCCTTCAATTTTTCTTCAATGTTGCATATTTTTCAATTGTTTCTACATGTATTGTCATCGGCGGTTCCAAATTTGAATTCCGTTTTCCTGTAATGTTATAGTTTTCATGTAATTTTGAACTTTTAATTTTTCCAAAAAAGCTTTGCCATGCCCCGCAGTTGCTTTTACTTGTTTTATTCTTTAGTAATTTATTTATTTGTAATGTAATCTCAAGTAATCCTGTTATTGCTTTCACCAGTCAATAACGACAATAACTACTACTACTCTACTACTATTACTATTACAACAACAACAACAACAACAACAACAATAATAATAATAATAATAATAATAATAATAATGATAATAATAATAATAATGCCAACAATGGTTAAGTTATTTATTGACGTTAACTAGGAAGAAAAAATCTTTGTCGTTAACAAACGCATCTGATTTTTCCAACATTGTGTTTGTTATTTATATTTATTCAAAATAGAATTCACGAGAAAACCTAAATCGTAGAAAAAAAAATAGAATTGACAAGAGCTTGACAAAGTATTTTATTTCCATTAAAGAAGATTCGTCTGTATATGCCCTTAACACAGTCTCTTTTTTCTAAATTAAACCTAATGTCTTATGCTATATATATGACTGCTACAAATTTCACAGTCAAAACCGGAATATAACAACTCCTCTGAGGGTATTTATAAAACCATTTTAAATTCACCTTGGCAACGAAAACAAAAAATTATCTCAGCAAACGATCTGCATAGCTTACTTTTCAATTTCCAGTTCCCTCAGGTAGCACAGTCCATTCTCTTTTTAAAATAATTTTTGTTTAGCTTCCCGTTATGTGAGCAATTATGAGCAAACGATCCACATATTTTCATTTCGTTTTCCGAAAATGGGATGTCAGGTTCACGCACAGGACAGTTTTGTTTTTTCGTATAAATTGTCTATAAAACGTGAACAAATGAAATTTTGTGTGAACAATCGTGAACTAACGATCTGCATCGTTTATTTTTAATTTCCGATATTTTCGAGTTACGTGAAATTGGCACCGCCCATTTTGTTTTTTGTATAAATTGTTTATAAATCGTGAACAAACGAAAACTTTGTGTTAACAATCGTGAACAAGCTATCTGCATTGTTTATTTTTAATTCCGATACTTTTCAGTTAAGTAAAGTTGGCACCACCCATTTTGTTTTTCGTATAAATTCTTTATAAAACATGAACAAACGAAAATTTTACGTGAATAATCGTGAACAAACGATGAACAAACGATCTACATTGTTTATTTTTGATTTCCGATATTCTTCACTTACGTGAAATTGGCACCGCCCATTTTTCCCTGTAAATTATTTATAAATCGTGAACAAACGAAAATGTTGTGTGAACAATCCTGAACAAACGACCTGCATTGTTTATTTCAGATTCCCGATATTTTTCAGGCACGTGAAGTTGGCACCGCCCATTTTGTTTTTTGTATAAATTGATAAAAAAAATCGTGAACAAACAAAAATTTGGCGTGAACAATCGTGAACTAACGATGAACAAACTCTTGCATCACCATACATAGAGTTGGTATGCACTGAAGGCAACCTAATACAGTAAGAAAATCGTTGCCCAACAGATTGGGGATGTTGTCTCCACCACCAGCTTTTATGAAAAGCTGGAAACATGAATAATTAAATTGTATAATTCTTTCATGTAATGCAAAAGATACTAAATTTTGGATGTAGCTTTAACAGGGTTGCTCCTTTAGCCTAACCGGCATAAGCGTGGGACGTAAAACTCAAAGATTTCATTTTTTAACAGGGTTAATGTTGTAAAAATAAATGAAATACACAAAATACATATTTCAAAAGATGCAGCAGAATTTGGGTAGGTAGACTAGAATGTTAGGTCTTGAAGAATTGCAGTGGTTTTAAATGTAAAGTACCTTCAATATGTCAGCTGATTACAATACCTTCAAGTATTGAAGTAGCTCCATGACGTGTCGTTTAACGATGTCTCCGTCAAAATCCTACTCCCACTTCCTCGACAAACTGAGTGTTCGTGGTTTTATTCAAAGGCTGGTTTTACAAAACCCAACCCCTTTTCTCCTTCTGTCCATAAAAGGTAGCAAAACTTCAAATGTTCGGGAACACCCACAATCACGTTGTCTTGACGTAAAATCGAAAGTTCCAGAAGGTTTAGGGCAAAAACCTCCAAAGTTCAGTACCACAAACATTACCCTCAATCAACCTCACAGGAGGTGACATCGTCCCACGTGAACTCACCAATATAGCTGATAACGTAGAAAATAAGTATTTCCACAATAAAATAATGTTTATGTTTGCGGATATAAATCACTTCACTCAAGTAAAAAGAGCATAATCTGGCATGTTAGTCAATATCAAAATATTGACTCAACAAAGTGACAAAACAAAATATAGCTGATATATGACACGATGTAAAATGTGGAAAAGTAGCAAATAAGGGGAAAAAAAGGCAGGACAAGGAATAAGGTGTAAACATGTGCAGGGTAAAGGACTTCTGCCATTGCATCTAGTTTAATGAACCAGAAAACTATTACAAATTGCTTCAAAGAAGCTTGTGGCTACATTTCAAATATTCTTGAAGAAAGAAAAAAAATGAATAAATGTAAGTGACATCCACCAGAATCGAACGACGGACTTCCGGGACCATATCTCTCATCATGTAACATGGCCGCCCCGAAAATAATGTTTTTAGTCCATGAATCGAGAAAATCGCAGAGTCTGGACGAAAAACATGGAATCTGAAAAAAACTAAATAATAATAATAATAATAATAATAATAATAATAATAATAATAATAATAATAATAATAATAATAATAATAATAATAATAATACATTAGAAAGGTATGCAGAAATCCTGCCGCAAATAAATGTCCTCATGAGAGTAGGTTATTATTATTATTATTATTATTATTATTATTATTATTATTATTGAAGATTTCAGAATTCAAACCTGTATCTGATGTCGTAGGGGGTCAGCCAAAAACCAAGTATGGCCAACTAGCCAAATGAAATTGGGTTCAGCTGCTTTAAGAGACAGAAGCAAAATACAAAGTATGTGGTGGAGGAATCAAGGGCTCGGGGCAACAAGTGGACAGTTGGACGAACTAACTGTATCTAATTATATGTTGTATATATGTTAAATTGTTTCAAATGGTTTTGGCAATCTACACTGTATAGCTTTATTTATATGATGGTTTGCAATTACAATAAATATCATCAGAATCCATTGTAAGTTTGTTTATGGAGCTAATTAACCTTTTAGTTTGTTTTAATGTTTTATTTGTATTTTTATAATGCTTATACATGATCCAACAAGTAAGTGTTAGGATAGGGGAAGAACTGAGTGCAATTGGAAGGGGAGTTCGACAAGGATGCTGCCTCTCGCCAACACTATTTAATGTCTATCTAGAAGAGATAGTGAAAAAGAGCCTACATGATGATGATGGCATTTCGGTAGGACGTAGAATGATTAGATGCATAAGATTTGCAGACAATATGGCGCTTGTTGCAGAATCTGAAAAGAAAATCAATAAAATGTTAGAAAAAATGAGAAAAGGCTTTGAAGAATATGGGATGAAAATAAATGTTAGAAAGACAAAAGCCATGGAGATTGGAACTAAGGGGTCTGTGCCAAATATAAAAGTGGGAGGGGAGGAAATAGAACAAGTGAATAGTTTTCGATATCTGGTAGTATTCTTAGTAATAATATGAAGTGCGAACGTGAAATAAAAGCAAGGATAGGAATGGCGACAGAATCCTTTAGGAGGAAGAAAAGTCTGTTTTGTGGGACCTTGAATAAAGAGTTGAGAAAAACACTCATAAAATGCTTCGTGTGGAGTGTTGTACTATATGGGACGGAAACGTGGACATTACATAAAGGTGACGAAAATCGACTAGAAGCCTTCGAAATGTGGGTGTAGAGAAGAATGGAAAGAATTAGTTGGGTCGAGCGGAAAACGAATGAGAGAGCGTTAGAAATGGTGGGTGAGAAAAGAACACTTTTAGATATTATTAGGAAGAGGAAGACAAACTGGTTGGGACATTGCGTAAGAAGAGATTGTATCATGAGGGACGTTCTAGAGGGTATTTTGGAGGGAAAGAGAGGGAGGGGGCGAAGGAGACTAGAATTAATGGATGATATTAAGACAGAAAGATCATACGTGAAGACGAAGAGGTTAGCGGAGGACCGTGGAGCATGGAAGCTTCTCAGCTGAGACAAAGTGACCTGCCAATAAAGGCAGAATACCTATGATGATGATGACGATATATTGTTATTACTCTAATTGTTGTGCATTCGTTAAGGGAAATAAGGTCCAGAGGTATTGTTTTGTATTTCTGTATTATAAGAAAATATTCATATTTAACTGTAATTCTTTGGTACTTTTGTAGATATATTTTTAAGCTCGAGAACTGATTTTAAAGATTCATGACTATTAATTAAATTAAAATAAAAACCCATTTTAAACGAATAAGATTGCTATTAGTGTAATCTTGTTCTTATACTCTGAGGAAGGGTTTTATTTGCTAGATCTTTCTGTGTCATAAATCTTATTCCGCTTTACTGAAAATATTTGCATAGTAATTGATAATAAATATTTTGTGTAATAAATATTTAAAATGTTTGCTAAACATTTATGTGTCATTCTAGCAGTAGATATCTAAATTATTCTTAAATGTGACTGGTTGATTGTAATTAAGAATACAAAAACATCTGTCTCCATGAAACCTTCAGCCTCACATAAGACCTGCACTCGGACTTGGATTTAGGTATGATGGGGCCCTAAGGTATTGAAGAAAATGGGGCCCTTTATGTGTCTAAATGTACGTAGGCATCCTATATACAGAAATAAAGAAAATAATATTTTGAAAATTAGCCTAGCAGAAGAGGGCCCATTACTTACATCATAGGACTTAGACAACACGAATCACTATTGCTATATGTAGATTTTATCTTATTTACTGTTTCTCTAAAATTTGGAAATATAAATGCAGTTTTCTCCTTTATTTTTGGGGCCATACAAGGGAGTGCGGCTCTAAGCTATAGCTTGTTTAGCTTGTACGTAAATTCGGCACTGATTGCGCTATGTAATGTTAAGTGCAAATAAAAATGTTAACTATATTGATTATTCAGTTGTTTTCAAACAGTATTGCTAAATCATAATGGAAACTACGAACGAACTTCCTCATAGCCTGTCATTAACTTGTTCAAATCAGTTTGAAATGTCAGTAATGTTGTTGAGAAATTAAAATTTAAATGTCCATACACAGATAAAACAGCACAATTGCATAAAAATATCTAAAATCAATTAGGTGAAATTTCTCTCTTGAATTTTTCGTGCATAATACTACGCATGATAGATCACACATTTTCGTTCGGATTTAGAATCGAGTTTAACATCCCTGCCAGCAGCGAAGCTATACAAGACATGTATCTAGACGTAACGTTGGATCCGGTTCATGAATTTCCATCGGGAACGAACCTGGGTCTCACGCACCAAAGACATGTATGCTATCGACATAGCCACGAGGGAGTTCACATGAATTTTCAGTTTCGTTGGGAACCCTGACACTGGCATAACGAGTGTTTGAAACATTTAGAATAATACAGTAAATAAAATATCCTTTCACACACAGGAGTTGGATCAGTTATTCAATTTAATAAAAACAATAAATATTATTATTATTATTATTATTATTATTATTATTATTATTATTATTATTATTATTATTATTATTATTATTATTATTATTATTATTATTATTATTATTATTCCACCCTTAGTCCCAAATCGTGTATAGGATCTTACAGCTGCTCGAGTAGCACTTTCATGTAATGCTGCCAGGAAGAAAATTCCTTTAAACATACTGAAAAAGAAACTATTGGTTATCTCTGGCTCATGCCTGTATGCAGCGGGGTCTAGGAGGGCCGGGACACACTAAACTTTTGCTGTCCCCCTAAAACTTTTACAGTAGGCTTGCAAAAGAACTATAATATGGTGATGAACTATCATATGGTTGGATCGAACCCCCCCTAACCTCAGCCCCCCCCCTAAATTTTTGGGCTACGGGCCTGCTCTGGCTGATTATATAATGTACCAGGTTCGGTACATGAGTTCTTATACTTCGTTGCACGTTTTTGTTTCTGTTGTGTGGCGTTTTGTGCCTTGTGCAGTCGTCAACCAGCGAAGGTACATCTAGCAATTTAATTGAAACAACCGAAACTGGTCCACAATAAGGATGTCGTATACCACGCTCACAACACAACAACAGTGAGAAGTTGGGAGAGCTGGATTAAGGTTTTAATGCATCAACTGTATACGCCGAATCTAACACCGTCTGACTGTTATTAGTTTGGGTCTCTGCAGTGGTATTTGAATGTTGTTAAGTTTGTTTGAAATAAAGTCCGCGAAAACCACAGATGACAATTTTTAACTAAAAAGCAAAGTTCTAAAGCAGAAATTAATGTTTTTGTCTGAACAACGGGAGAAGGTTGTCAAATAAAACGGTGTATTTGTCTTAGCATAATGTTATTTTGGGCTGACGGTAATTGTCTTCTGAATTTTGACCTGCTTTAACTTGCGGATACTCCATATTACCCCTACTTTCTACGATGCAAAGTATAGGGAAAAGTAGCGCAGTCTTCGCTAAACGAAGAGGAAAAAATGTGTGGTGGGCGGAACCTCGCTGTGACGTAAGCGAGAGTACGGATCAGAGAGAAAGCAGACGACATCTCTTGTTGACAGCGCGCGCTTTTCGTAGTGATGCTCTGAAAACAGTGCTATTTTCAACTTATATAGTTTTTGTGCTTTTCTTTTGTGTTTTTCAAGGTAATGGGAATGAGAATCAGAAATTTTGCGAGAATGCTGTATACGTGTGACTGTGTGTGAAAATGCCATCTACTTGTGCCATTGCGACTTGTCCGAACAATGCTAAGAAAACTAAAGATATAAACTATTTTTGTTTTCCTAAAGACCCTATTATTTGCCGGGAGTGGATAGGAAAGTGTAAGAGACAGGACAGCTTAAATCCGAAGACTTCTAGGGTGTGTTCAGTTCACTTCAAAAATAGTGACTATGTAAGGAACTTGAAATCGGAATTATTACATTTAAGTGCGCGACCTCAGCTTAAAAAAGATGTTGTGCCAAGCTTGAACATTCCGCTGAGTGTATCAGCATCATGTTGTGCCAAAACTATATGTAATTGTACGAAAAGTGACCGTAGTGTTCGAGTTCAGAATAGAGGAATTCGTAAGCGTGCTCTTGCAAATCTTGAAAGCATCTCACCACGTAAAAAGTTCAAATGTTCCCCTGTAGAATCTAATTCCGTTTCGTCATTGTCCTCAAATGAAATCTGTGATAACCCTGTAACAGATTTGCCAGATAAGTTAAGAGAGGCACAGAAACAGATTGAAATCCTTCAAACTCAACTGCGAGTAAGTAATACTACAGTGACAAGGTTAAAACAACAATGCAACCGTATTCGAAATCGAGTACAACCTTTAAGACAGAGTGTGAATTTGTTGAAGAAAGAGTTGATTAGAGTGGGCAATCAGAAAAAGTTCTGCGTTGAAAACAAAACTGTCGCAATGCTTGAACAATATTTCACACCTAATCAAATACAGTGTTTTTTAAAGCGAAAACGTAGGCCGAAAAACTGGTCGAAGCGTGACGTTTTGAATGCATTAGCTCTTCGATCTGTTTCGCGAAAAGCGTACAAGTATGTCAAAAATAAAATGAAAATACCTCTTCCCAGCATGTCTACCTTAAGAAACTGGACTAGACAATTTCAATGCAGACCTGGCCTACTGCATGCTGTAATTGATATTATGAGGAGCTATGGACAATCATTGCATCCACGACAAAAATGTTGTGTTTTGTCATTTGATGAAATGAATGTTTATTCAAAGATTGCCTACGATGAGGAGAGTGATTCCATCATGGGGCCATTCAAGAATGCACAGGTAAACATTTATTTTCAATAACCTATGAATAGGCTAACTTAAAAAAAAAAATGTCTGTACCCTGTTATTCACGTTCAGATAAAGCGAGAGTTTAAATACCTTCATGTAAGGATATAACATTTCTCTCATTACAAGTATCACTTTGCGGATTTGTTTACTTGGAATTAGTTAATCACGATACGGGACGAGACGAGATGAGAAATAAGATTTCTTCGTATGTTCTAGTAAAATTTTTAGACTCCATTAATTCATTAATTCTCATTAATTAATGTAAGAATTCCTCATTAATTCTTACATTAATATTAACATACATATGTTAATTAACGTCTGAGGGAGATAACGTTACGTTACGGAAACTTGCGAATTATTTTTACTTTAATAAAAAAGTAGGCCTACATACTCTGGTCAGAAAATATTATTTAAATTCTTAGACGTCTCGTCTCGTTTCGCAAAATCATGTAAAAATTTATGCTTTATTATTTTCTTAATTCCATCTAGAAATTATCAGAATCCATCTACGTCACTAAAGATTCATGAAGAGAGTGATATAACAGACAAACCATATTATGTAGTGATTTGTGAATCCTTAAACGTTGATAAATCCTCTTCATTATGATCATTCAATTAATTTATTAATTTATAGTTTTTATACTATAAATATGTAACATTAAAATAGTGTTTGAGATCTAAGACTTGGCTGAACTAGTGTTGTTTACGAAACTCCAGAAATTCCTCGCCTCCTCTCGATTCCAGCCTCAGAAAAGAAACGATAATTGTTACGTTTCTCGTCTCACTTCGAATTTAAAAAGCCAACTCTCATTTCGACTTTTCTCGTTTACAAGACGGGACGAGAAATTTCTTGTCTCGTGGCAACACTATTTAGAATACCAAATTAATTTATACAACAAATCCGTCATCAAGGCTAACTTTCATATTTGTACGGTTAATCATACTGTTGAGAATTTTCAAAGGAGCACTTAAAATATGCAAGTGTGATGGCTCTTTACTGTACAGCTGATTCTCAACATTATGCAAACAGAAAACTTGTAAAACTTATTTTTTGAGTCCAGTAAAACTAGTTTCGATAAAAATCGAAATTCCAACAATAAGTAAACATTTCATATTGGAAACAATTAACAATGAGATATGGAAAGGAACTTTGAAAGGAAATTGACTAAGATGTACCTACGTGAAGATACCATCTGAACATTCTGTAGGGTTCGAAGCTAGGATCTCACAACAGGGAGCCTCATTTCAGATTATCCCAGGAGGGAGCAAGATTTTTCAGTTTCGCCTTTTTTATTAGTATATTAATATATAATTTATTAGAAACCATGTGGGTTCCTTAAACTCATGGAGAGAGCACAATTGCTCTCCCTGCCCTCGCCAAATGACTCACCTAATCCCAACAGCAAAGTGGGAACCCCAACTGCTTATCTACTCCTCAAGTTTAGGAATTAAGTTTTTCCTTGCAGGAATTTCTGGACTTTTATAAAACTAAATAAAGTTAATATACTCTTTCTTCCTTTAATTTAAAAATATACCCCTGGCTTGGTAAAATTTCTACTTCGGTCCCTGAATAAAACACTATTAAAAAGATAATAAAAATTCACTCCATCTCATCCCGAAATTCTTTCCCTCTAATGTTCCTTCTTTAGTGTTATCTTTGACTTCTACTTTTGTTTGATTGCAAGGTATGGCTACCAGATCTGATAAACTTCATACTTATAAATTTCCTTTCATGTCCCTTTTTATTAGAAGACAATCGAAATAATAAATTCATAAAGCCTTTTTAAAAGAAAATCTGAAATATCTAAAACTTGAGATTTTTGTTGTTATTGGTTTATTATTTTAGAACCATTGCTTTTCTTCCAGGTGATTCTAGCTCGTGGACTATTTTCTCAATGGAAGCAAGTTATATATTATGACTTTGATGCCCAGATGACAAAAGAAACTTTATATAGTGCAATCTTAGCACTTCAAGAAGCTGAATATAGCGTTGTGGCTTGTGTGTCCGATTTAGGTGGAGGTAACATTAAAGTTTGGAAGGAGCTGAATGTAAATTACTCAAACCCTTGTTTTGCAAATCCAATCGACTCATCGAGCAATATTTGGGTTTTTGCTGATGTACCACATCTTTTAAAATTATTAAGGAACCACTTCGTTGATAAAGGATTTGTCTTGTCATCTGACACTGTCATAACGAAAGCAGTCATTCAATCTATTTTGGATAAAAATGACAACGAACTGCACTTGCCTCTTTCTATATCAGATTTGCACATTTTAGTTACAGGGCGTGAAAGACAACGAGTCTTATATGCTGCTCAGTTGTTTTCTAGGAAAACAAGTGCAGCCATAGAATATTTTTTACCTGAGGAGAAAGAAGCTGCTGACTTTTTCAAACTTACCAATGATTGGTTTGATGTCATGAACTCACACGTTAAACAGAATCCCATCGATAAATTGAAAAGTGCTTTCGGCGTACATTTCGAATTGCAAAAAAATGTTATTAACACAATGAAAGATACGATTAGTTCCCTTCGTGTATGTGGTCACACGAACCTGCTGCCATTTCAACAAGGAATCATACAGTCATCAAATGCACTTCTTGGTCTGTATGATGAGATGAAGAAGAAGTACAATACAAATTTTCTTTTGACAGCCAAATTAAACCAAGATGTTTTGGAAAATTTCTTTTCCAGGCTTCGTGGCATGGGAGGATTTTATGACCACCCATTGCCCACAGAGTTTAAAAATAGGGTACGCCTCTTATTTCTTGGAGTAAATGTAAATAATTTACCCTTAAAAGTTCCAACAAAAGATCAATGTAGCGAGGCTTCAATAAACGACCAATGTGCCGAGAGATTGAATGAGAATAATGTCATTGAACAAGATGGTAATAGTATTGTAAGTACAGTACTTTCGAACTTCATAAGCGAAAGTCCAAGGTTAAGTGAATATAATTCAGCTGAAATTCAGTTTCCGAGACTTGATTCATGTGACACAGAAATGATGGATTGTTCACATGAAGGCCTATATTATTTAGCAGGATATTTAGCATACAAATGTCGCAATATTGACTCAAGTCTAGGAAGTCGAACTGATGAGTTACGTCCTGTTAGTAAAAGTGACAGGAGCTGGATTGATTTAGTATCACGTGGTGGTTTGTATAAACCAAACGAAGTATTTTTTGAAATAGTTAGGAAGATGGAAATGGCATTTTCATCATATCATCCCCCAAACAGTTTACACAAGAAACCAGGCGTGATGCAAAATATGAAAAAGATTCTAATTTCTATGTTCCCAGATGTACATATTGACATTATTGCCCTATTTGTAAGAATCCGCACATTCATTAGGGTGCGACATCTTAATGTGAAACTTAGAAATAAACAGACAAACAGAAAAAAGGCAAAGCAGTGGGCAAAATCATCAACTGGGAGTACAAAATCTTAGTTTGCTGTGTAAATAGTTCAAAACAATGTATTTTCGTGTGCGACCAAAACAGTGTTTATTTCCTGTCCACCAAAAACAGTGTTTATTTTCTTTACAGAAAAATAGTGCTTTTTCTTGTGTACGCAAAACAGTGTTATTTCCTTGTGCATCCAAAACAGTGTTTATTTCCTCGTACAATCAAAAAGTTATTTTTTTTTTTTTTCTGTCTTGTGAACAACTTGTGAACAATCTACACATAGTTTTAACGAAAGAATTTGTATCTTAGTATCCGTCAACTGAGATGCAAGGTAAGTTTGCCTTCTTAGTAATGTTTATCATTTGTTTATTTATTTTGCAAGGCTAATTTATTTTCAATACATTGAAGATAGTCTTTTCTCAATCATTTAATGAAATATAAAAATGGCTACAACGAATATATGTTTTAAATTTAAAATCTAAAAAACTGTAATAGCAGAAGGAATCAAAGCAAGCACAAAGCAGGAGTACGGACAAGGGAAAGCGAGCGGAGCCAGTACTCTTGTATACGTCATCACGAAGGGTGGCGGGAACTCACGAAGCTCAGATTAACACCCCCTATGCACTGTGTCACATTCGCTACTGTATAACTAACTGGTACTTAATGTCCTTTCGTAGCACGTTTCATAAAGGATGGGACTTTAAAATGTAATACAAAACAGCATTAGAATTTTAATTCAAGTTAAACACGTGGAAATCGGTATTATACAGGGTAATTATAATATAAGCAACGAAATAGTTCTGCAAAAGTTAAGGTTTTTGCCGTTTCAAAATATATAAAAAAACAAATGATCTATTCTTTTTTTTAAGAAAACATTGTGGAATGATTTTATATTACAACTCAGAAAATAATGGTTGGTTAATTACAGTTTAGCGTCCCTTTCACAATTTGAGAAGAGGATTCAGAACATAACGTGTAATTTGATGCATATTGGTTCGTCCTGCAAATCAAACTCTGCTCTCCCCCCCCCCCAATCCCAAGAGGATAAAAGCAGAGTAGTTAATACCGTATTTTCAGCAACGACATTTTACAGTTACAGTTTGTTTATTATTGTTTTATAAACAAGAAAAGAATTAATAAAAGTTTACTCAAAGAATTGCTAACAGTCTTCAGCTAGGCTAAAGGCGTAATCCAGAATCTGAACACATGCACACATCATTAATAAACTTTTCACCCGAAGCACTCGGCTAAATATTAGAAGTTTTAGAACCTACCTTGTCTTTGCCTCACAGTTACTGCTAAAAGCTCTTCTGTGAGATTCACTTTGTATTTTTTAAATTTTGTTGGTTTGCAATTTTATTTCTTCAGTGGATCCCGGGCTACGAACTCATAAGTTCGCAAACAAACCGGTTTACCTACTTTGCCAATTATTCGCGAGGGTGCTCAATAACTTTGGGAGGAGGAGGAGAATTCTCCCCTAACATGTATGTATACGATTCTCTTCTAGGACCACTTACAGGAAAGCTAAAATAACCGTTGTGTGTTATTAATTTAAAGTAAATATAATTATACTAACTATTATAAACTATACTATAAACTAATTATTATTAGTAAATGTGTTCTAGGGCAAAAGTGATAGGATTAGTTTTTTTCTCACTATAGTGACAGGGAAGGGAAAAATCACAGCTGTGTTTTGAAATTATTTCTTTTCTTTTTAATTTAATACCCCACGGTTATTTCTGTTAGGCTAAAGGAGTCGGATGATTACTGAAAGTTAATAATGGTGAAATTAAATTTTAGCATTCTCCCACCAGTCGGGAATTGAATCCAGGATCACGTGCATGAAGAGCGCACGTGCTTTTCACAAGACCACCGGGGAGGGCCCAGCTCTTTTGTGTAATAGTTATATTCATATGTACACCCATGTCCAAAATTATTGTCGCATGTCTATAAATATGTTATTGTAGGAATATAATTTGATAACGAATTCGCCCAGTATTTCTTACAATGTTAGTATCTATACAATCGTCAAAGATATGTATGTGTCGAATTTCATGTCGAAAGAGCAGTAAATACGAACAATAAAAGGAAAATAAAACTTTCTTGTCCACTTAGCAACATTTTCTTCACTAATTCTAATTTTCGTATTTATAATTCATTTCCTATGAAATTTACCACAAATATACATTTCCCGATTATACACTCAGTCTCAGTATTAAAAATACCCTGCAAAATCATTATCAAATTATATTCTTACAAAAAGATAGTTACAGATATGCGACAATCATTTTGGACATGAGTGTACATTATAAAACGATCTGAAACTATAAGCATTGTATAGCTATAAATTAACTTTCCCAAAAGGAAAAAAATAATGGAGAACTACCAGTGAAATAATTCCTTAAAAATAGCGTTTTCAAGCATAATCATTAGAGCATCATTGCTTCCAAACTGTGGTCAACAAAATACTCGTTCCGTCGGTTCTATCATTAATAACCCATTAAATGGAAAAGCAAAAAAAAAAAAAAAAAAAAAAACAATAGTTTATTCTCTCACAGTGGAATGAAAGTTATACCTCACAGTGGAACCGTGTTAATACTTATGAACAGTCATTTTTGCACGTTAAGATGCTAAGAATGGATAGCTTTCTTGCGGAATTGCAACAAACGTTTCTTCCTGTTTATATCTCATAAGAAAACTAAAGTATGGGTATTGTACGCGTGTTATTGGTAAGTAAGCTCTGCTCAATTTGACATTTTAAATACCATTAGTAGATTGTTTCTACGCGCAGACGTAATTGCAATCTTACGTTGGATGTTTTTTAAATGTGGAAAGATGTGAATTGTATACTTCTGCACATACGTAATAAAAAAATGGATGGACAGACATTAAAGAGTTATACATATTTTTTTCAGTATGATTGTGTTTGGGTCTTCAAACTTGTAAATTCATTTTAGGTTCTAATTCGATCTTTTATACTTTCAGAAGATTTCGATTGTTTCTATCATCGAAGCAAAGCAAAAATTACCTAATTAAAAATCTATATCCACAAATTATATATATTAAGAAAGCTTCCAGTTTAACTTCTCAAAGCAAGTGAGTGAAGGCGCCAAATTTTTGAAATGAGAATGTAGCAGGAAATTGTAGTACCCCGAGAAAACCATTTGATACGGTGTTGTCCAGCACAAACTTGCTTGGCCGGGGTCGAACGTGTGACCCTACGCACCAGAAGTAAACTCTCTACTACTGAGCCTCCATGTCCCTACACAACACAATACATGATTTAATTAATATATAGATCTGTATAAAAAAATCCAACAAAATAATTGTTTCTCTTCTGACGTTTATTATAGTTGTATTTGAGTTAGGAGTTTCTCATAATTTTAGGCCAGTTTAGTTAATATGCGAAAACCTGTTTCCAAGGTTACCTATTTCAAAAAAAGAAAAGAAGAAAGAAAGAAAGAAAAAGGAACAGCGAAAAAGAACATAAAATTGCACTCCTTTTTTTTAAGCTTTTTCCTGAGGGAAGGCCAACAAGTGGGAGTCATTAATAATACCTCTTAATGATAATGTAAGTTCATTTCTTCGAGTTTTGTAAAAACTAGTTTGAGAAGTTTCCAGGACAACTAACAACAAACACTTAGAGGGTCACACATACAGCAGTCCACAAGTACAAAAGCTTCCTTGTGTTTGTTGTCTATTGCACGAGAGTGGAGTTAGAACTTCCAAAGAAGAATCACTACTCTTTTCTCTTTATATAGAAAGTAAACAGCCGGGGACAGCAGAGTACATACAGTTTCATTGAAATGTAAGTTTACAACTACTTTATTTAAAGATGCATTTTTCCTCGTGTCTATTTCTTTAGGCACTTTTAAAAAGTAACTCTTAAAGTGTTTTAATAAGTACCATAACTTTCATTGAGCTCCCCCCTCAAAAAAGGAAGTGAGAAAATGAAAGTTTCCAAATCCGCCTTTGGTTAGCAATACTACTAATTGAAATGTTGCTGTTGCATGAAGGTAAGATTATTATATAGTCATATGTACTATCGTTTGTACCAACACTGAAAATGAAACATTACAAATAATAAGAGTTTTACATAAAAGTTCCAAGTAGTGTGTGTATCATAGGTGTCTAAACTCGCGAGCCCGACGCTCGTGAGCTCGGCACTCACGCTCAACCGGGCTCGGGCTCAATAATTGAGCGTGAGTCCGATTGAGCCCGAACTACAATGAAATAAGTGAGCGCGAGTCCGAGTGAGCGTGAGCCCACTTGAGATTAGTGAGCGCGAGCCGCAGTGAGCGCGAACCCAATCGAGAGAAGTGAGTGCGAGCCCGAGTGAGTAGGGATGGTATCGAGACGAGACGAGACGAGACTCTGTACAGTCTCGGTCTCGTCTCGGTTAATAAATAGCGGTCTCGATCTCGGTCTCGTCTCGAGTAAAAAATCACCGTCTCGGTCTCGGTCTTGTCTCGGTCAACAGATGCTTGTCTCGATCTCGGTCTCGGTCTCGAGTACCAAGTCTCGGTCTCGTCTCGAAAGTCTCGAAAGTCTCGAAATAAATGGTGTGAAATTAAAATAGTGAAAGTATTATTCTCGTACAGTCTGTCGTTTCCGCTTATTTTTTCCTTTCATTTTTGACAGAATTATGGCATGGTGTACCTCTTCGTAGCTAATTTGCTAGTGCTAATGTTTTCCATGCGTGTATTCCAGGTTCAATGATCAGTGGGTATATCACCCTAAAACCCTAATAGTATCCCATATTTCACTTTCAGCAATAGACTTTGTCTCAGATAGCCTCAATACTGCCTATACGACTTCCATTAAATTTTGGATCCATTTTTGCCCTACTTTGCCTAGTAAAAGTTTTATATATATATATATATATATATATATATATATATATATATATATATATATACAGGGGCGGATCCAGGATATGATCAAGGGAGGGGCTGAACCATATTTTGCCGTTTTATCCAGTGTAAAGCAGGATTGAAGCCCATTTTATCCCGTGTATATCTGAGCGTCAAAGGGGGGGCTATAGCCCCTATTGCCCCCTTGAATCCGTCACTGTATATATATATATATATATATATATATATATATATATATATATATATATCGCAGATCCTAGGGGAGGGCTTGTAACGTACCGGTTTCCCGGTAACGACACATTGATTATTTTGTTGACTATTCTATTGTCTGGCGGCCCCCGTATAGTTAAACTCACTCTTGTTTGTTCTATAACATTGGTGGCACTCGTATAGTTAATCAGTGCAGTGTTGATATAGTACATGGATTAGTTTGTTGTTGGTGCTATTGTTTTGGTAGCACCCATATAGTTAATCTGTCACTTTTGATATAGTTAATGTTATAATAATGATATTTTGTTAGGTTGATTCTTCATTAATTTTCCCTTTAACTATGTTTGTTTTATATGCAACTGATAGATTATTTTTGTTTGGGTGAAGCTAAACAAGCTAATTTTGTCACTTTTGTAACTTCAAATATAACATTATTACCTTGAAACTACGGAACATTAGCCAATTATATTAAAGTTAAATATTAGAATAACGTAAATTATTAATCGGGAAAAACAGTATACATTCAAAACAATATTTTGAAATTAAAATGAATTCGTTCCGAGACGAAGTGAGTTGGTACTATCGTCCTTGAGATTAGTGACGTACTTTGTAGAAGAAGAAGAAGTAAAAAGATATAAACAACAGATTACCGGTGGCGGATCCTCCTGTAATTTGAAAGTCAACGTAGAAAATTTTCACTTTTGGACTTTAACCTTATCGAAAAAGTTTTCAGATCAAACCTTGATATTATAGGATTTAGTGTGGAACAGGAGGATCAATAAAAATTTAGTAAAATGCATTTTAGGATGCCACCCGATAAAGATTTGGTGTAATCCGCCATTTTGTGGAACAGGAATAATATAGCGGCTGAAATCCAGTTATAAAGGGAATCGACAGCCGAGCTTGTGAACTTTCGGAGGTGGAAGCTCTTGGTACCTGAAACCTAGTCACTGTTTTTGCTGCCATTCAGGTAACATACTTCAATAGCTTTATTCGTCCAAGATTGAAGCTGCCAACTTAAGATGGCGCCTCGTAGGCTACAACCATAACATTACCATAGCAACCCACTAGTATGAACATTAACTGTTATGATAAAACCAGTTCGATTAAATATGGAAATGTTTTGCATTACGATGTATAGTTAAATCAGTGTTGCGTCACGCATCTTACGCATTTCCTATACATCTCTCCACTAGAATGAAATTTAACAATACTTGATTATAATAGTAGTCTGTCAACTTCAATCAAAATTTGTTTCGTTGTCCGTATTATCATTAGCTATGATCACTGCGAATAATATTACCGTTACATCTCGGAAACATTCTTCATCACGTAAAAATCTCGATCAATAGTGGCCTTAAGTGTTTATTTAAAGGGGAGTTCAGCTTTGGGTTGCTGCTCTTCATGTATTGAGACTGACTCATTATTTAGATTAGGTCGATTAATGGTGCTGATCTGAATATAAATAATTGTTACTGTGAAAAGCAAGTTGCGATAAACATTTGCAAATGCGTTCTCTCGATGTCAGATATTTCATTTATTGGATTCTTTTTGTTGTTTCATGTCATTTGTAGATAGCTCATAACTCGTCATCACGAAGTAGTTGTAGTGTATTTTAGTGTATGGCTGGATTAGTATATGCTCCTGCTCCTGCTTTAAAATGAATTGATAAAGATGGCAAGCTGTTTGTAGCAATGCGTACCGCTAATACACTTTATGCATACCTGGCTAGTGGTTAGGTTTGGTGGGATTCACTCATTGTTTTGAGACGCATATTATAATGATTATAAAGTTATTGAATTGGATCAGCCCATATCAATTTGATGACGTACATGTATATGTAATGTGTTCAGTCAGTCTCAGTAATGTTCCGTAGATGTCTACTTATCATATTATAACCAACAAAACTCAAATATGTGTGATCTAGCTAAAGAAATGAAAGTAAAATATTGCAGTGTTTCTAAATTTATTAAGTCTTTGGAATATAACTGAGGGATACATTCAAAATGTGAACATTCTCAGAATTATCATGAAAATATGATCTTGTATAGACTGAAGTCGGTGATACGATCATAGTTAATTTTTTGCTGAAGCTATTATCAGTCCTCGTTGTATTTTTGGTTTGTATCATTGATATTGTCTGGAACAATAAAAGTAATTTGTTCGAATTAACCTTATTTATCAAGTGAGCGTGTTTTTGCATTAATGCATATATACATATTTTTCCTCTTTATACATAACTAATATATATTTGCAAATCGAAAACTATAAACATAAGATAAATAATTTCTTTACAGATCTTACTGCTGGTGTACAATTCTAGAAAGAACCTGTAATTATTTTATAAAGAAATTGCGTTCTGGGTTAAATAGTTATCAATATGGATTTTTTTATTTTTTTTTCTTTCATGGACGGAAAGTAAGCGTTATAAAGTGGTTCCTTTATTCCTTCTGATATCGTGATTAATCATAATAAATAAATCGTCTTCTTTCTCCTGTTTGTAAGGAGGGAGAGGTACGTTTCAAAATTGGCGACCTTTCAGCTTCAGGATTAATAAGCTTTTATAACTAGAATATGTATTACTGGTGTAAGATCTTATAGTTAGAACTAGTGGAGATTTTTATGGGAGATGTTGGAGATGCGTGACTCAAATAATATGTCGAGATGAGTGAAGTGGAAATCAGTCAACAGGAACTAGAAAAATGTGGGTATTGTGGTGAATGTGATAATTCAAAAGACAGATTATTCATTAGTTGTGAACAATGTCAAAAATATTTTCATATAAATTGTATTGGATTAACCTCTAGTGAGTTAAAAATTATGAAACAAACTGAGAAGGATTGGTATTGTGCGGATTGTCAGATCCCACGAGAAAAGGACTTAAGTAATGATGAATGTGCTGGTGATGTGGTTAGTTCCGGTGTGGATAAAAATGCTATTGGTAATAAAAATCCAAGGTCAGCACAATCAGTGCCGAGAATTGAGATAGATGGGGGACCTCTTTTGGAAACAATAAAATCTCTTATTACAGGATTAGAAACAAAAATAGACAATAAAATGTCTTCGTTTAGCACTGAGATTCGGAGTGATATGTCTTCGTTAAGAGCTGAAATTAATAATAACATGGCTTTAAGTATAGGTGATTTAAAATCTGATATGTCTAGGATGAGTAATGACATTGTATTTCTAAAAGAATCGTTTTCTTGTATGAAAGTTGAATTGAATAATGAAGTGTCACAACTTAAATTAGAGATTAATGAGACAAAAGCTAAATTTTCGGAGAGTATAGAAAATGTTCAGGATAAATTTTCCAAAGAAATAAGTGATATTGGTGAAAATATGGATAAGGTTAGGTTAGACTTAGATACTTTGAATATCGGCCTACAGCAATCGACTGAAAACATGGACGGTAAATTGAAGGTTGTTAATAAAGAAATATCAGAATTGAAAGTAGAAATTAGTAAAATTAGTATAAATACAGAAACTGAATTAAAGGGTGTAAAAGAGCAGCAAACTGAAGAGAACCGCAAATATCGTGAGTTGAACGAAAAAACGGTAAACAGAATAAAAGTGTTGGAAAGGGACGTGATTGACGCGTATAGACATGGAAGGGAACAATGCAAACAGAATACAGAAAACTTAAAACAACTATTGATAAAGCAAATGGATGAGGAGAAGGTTGACTACGAAAATTTGTCTCGCGAACCGTTCGAACAGGTAGGAAATAGACGAAATAATCAGGGAAGTAACGATATTCAAAATCCTGTAGGAATGATGTCAGAAGCAAACGGAATTGAATGTAATATATTCAACGAGAGTAATGAGAATCAAGCATTTGAATTAGGTGAAACTCGAACGAGCCGCGAAAGAGAATATGTGCAATTGGACCTTTCTTCGTCAGATACGGATGAAGGAAAGAACATCCCTCAGATTAAACATACGCGTAACAATGTTAAAAAGAGAACTTCGTGTCAAGAAACAGGTGTCCATCATTGTCGAAAGGTTGGAACAGTAGATGATAGAGTAGGTATAGAAACCTCAGGCCGAAATAAAGAAGATATGAATTGGCAAAACAGTCCATCACATAAAATGTGCGCCGGATCTTATTTGCGTGAATTACACCATTTCCCGCGATTCGATATACAAATGACTCAAGGTGTTGCCCGGATTTTCCTTGATGATTTAATACATACCATGAACATGTATGTATTAACTGACCAAGATCGTATGTATATAATTGCTCGTTGTTTAGAGAAGTCAGCGAAGATTTGGTACAGAAGTGTGATAGATCGGATTAAAACTTTCCAAGATTTTGTGAACTTGTTCAAACTGCAATACCTATCGGAACGCATGGAGAGGGCACAAAAGCGCCGGCTCTCTTCGTTACGATATGACAAAAACAAATATGCCTCTTTATTAGATTTTGTTCGGTATATTGTTGAAACATACAATTCCATAGCTACATCGCCATCTGACCAAGAGTTGAAAGATTTAGTTTTAGATTGTCTTCCTAGCGAAGAATCAAAAATCCTCAAATTAGGATCTGTTAGCAATGTCCAGGACCTAATACTCAGAATAGCTGAGCTAGAATGCAACCCTAATAGTAATCAAGAAAATTTCAGTGGCGTGAAGTTTCAGAATAGGAAACCACAAATTCGAAAAACTTTTATAGACCAATCTAAACAAACCCGGATTGATAATGCCGTTCAAACCGACCCTATGAACAAAGATAGTTCTGGGAAGGAGAATATGTTAAATAGTCAAAATTTTAGAAATTTTAACGGAAGACAACGTAGAAATTGGAGGAGAAGTAAGAATCAAAAATCTAATTGGGGAGTGAATGAAGATAATAGAATCAGACCTATGATAGAAGCTCAACACTTCCCTATGATGTATGGGAATGGACCAGTCCCTTACCTGGTGCCTGGGATTTATAATCTGAAACCATTTGGGCAATATCCTCCAGTACCAGTAGTTAGTTCGCATTTCTCTCCTAACATGCCCGTTGTAACTTCAGTTACATCCACATTGAATCCACCCTATCCTTCAGTCACTGTAGAGTCAACAAATAATAATCGCAATTCTGCGTTTACAGGTAATTCTTCTCTGGCTTCGGAAAACCTGTTGAGCAGTCGTCCTTAAGGGGAGACGATGACTGCTCTAGCCAACTTCTCTCCCCAAAACAAAATTTAGATGGAAATTATGAATTTGAATTTACAAATAAAAGCTTTGATGTTCGGAAACTATCGAACCACCTTCTTTAAAATTACTAACTTATTTTGTTCTCAAGGAAGAGGAAGAGGACGTAACGCAGCGAGATTTTGAAATATTTCCATCACCTTCGGTAAGCTGTCGAGTGGGAGAACTGCAAATAAAGTGTATCCTGGACACAGGAGCTGAGCTAAATTTGTTAAATTATAATATTTGGTTACAATTACAACATTCTTTCCGTAATGCCAAACTTAAACCTGTGCCCAGTGTTCACTTAAACGCGTTTGCTGGAAAAGATAGTTTCCCAGTAAAGGGATTACTAGAGTTGACCCTGAATATTCAGGATAATCTTTTCGATGTGCCTGTGTTCGTTGTAAAAGATATGAAAGCAGGGCTATTGTTAGGATCACCGTTTTTCGCAAAATTTCACGTAGTTTTAGATAGCTCTAATAGAAAATTAATTTTGAAAAACAATAATCAAGAAAAGGTGACTCTAGATATCTTGTATCCAAAAATATTATTAGTTCAGGTAGATAGTCCTCAATTGATTAGCAATCGATATGATGTTTTTTCCTCTTCTGATGAACAGAGTGTAGATTATGGTGAAATTTCAGAATTAGAAATTATAGAATATATTAATAAACGGGAAGATTTAGATATTGGTACTAAATTACAATTACAGACATTACTACTCAAATACAAACATCTATTTTGTGAATACCCGAAACCTATCCGTTGTGCTCCTTATAGAATTGAGCTCATTGATCAGGAACCTGTGGTGGGAAAAATCTATCCCATTCCTCAGGCCATGCAACAAGAGTTCGAGAAAGAGTTAAACAAATGGATTAAGCTAGGGATAGCGAAAGAACACCCCAGTAGCTATAGAAACCCTATCCACTGTGTCAGAAAAACATCAGGAGGCGTTAGACCAGTGATCGATCTTCGTTTACTGAACGAAAAGGTAATTAGCCCTAAAATCCAAGTGGAACCTATTAGTGAGATACTGACACGAATTTCAGGTGCCAAAATCTTTAGTTTCATGGATGCTACTATGGGATACTACGGGGTAAAACTACATCCGGATTCATTTCAGTATACAAGTTTCATATACCTTGGTCTTCAATATGTACTATGTGTGTTACCGATGGGACTCAAGTCGAGCATTAGTATTTTCCAAAATATTATGAATGCATACTTCGGATTAAACACTCGACATTTCGTAGTTGTGTACCTTGACGATTTGTTATGTTATAGCCCAAATTTAGTTGAAAATTTTCGTCATTTAGAAGAATTATTCAAAATCTTGACCTTTGGGAATTTTGCTCTAAATTTTAAAAAATGTCAGTTTGTACAGACTGAAATTATATTTTTAGGACATGTCGTGAGTGGAACGGAATTAAAACCGAATCCGAAGCAGAACGAAGAAATTAAGTATTTTCCAATCCCGAGGACCAAGAAAAAATTGCGATCTTTCTTAGGAATTCTCTCTTGGAGAAGGAAATTCATTCCTCAATTCGCTGCATTAACTGCACCTTTCTTCGAACTTTTAAAAAAGGATCGAAGGTATTGTTTAACCGAGGAATTGTTAGAACGATTCGAACAATTAAGAAGGTTGTTGAGTGAACCTCCAGCCCTCAGTCAACCTGATTTCACTAAGTCTTTTCATTTATTCTCGGACGCGTCTTTGGAAAATTTAGCAGGTTATCTTGGTCAATATGATGAAAATGGAGAGCTGTTTGTTATCGAATACGCTAGTCGTAAACTAAAATTATATGAAGTATCATATTCTGTGTTTCAATTAGAATTATTAGCGGTCCTATTTTTTATGTGAACATTTTGCGTATTACATAATAGGTAGACAAGTCACGGTACATTGCGACAATAAGGCAGTGACTTATGCATTTACTCTGCAAAATCTCGACCCCAGAACTACTAAGATTTTATTAAAATTACAACGTTTCGATCTCCGATTCGAACATATTAAAGGGATTGACAATAAAATAGCGGATATCTTGAGTAGAAATACTCCTGAACTGCCAACCGAATCGGAAGAATATCATATAAATTTCATACATTACGATGCTAACACATGGTTTGAGATCGACGAGCTAGCATCCTTGCAAACCGTAGATGAGTATTGTTGTGAATTGAAAACGAAGTTAGATACTGGAACTATAAATGATCGCGTTCGAATAGTGAATGATTTAATATATATTCGAAATTCTAAACTAAAGCGTTGGCTGTTAGTAATTCCTGCGAAATTAACTGAACAAGTAATTAGACGTATTCATGAGACCGGACATTTTGGTGTAAATAAATGTATTAAATTAGCTCGAGAGTTATTTTTTGGAAATATCAGAAAAGAACATTTAGAAAATTTATAAATAATTGTGAGGCGTGTGCTCAAACCAAATTCTCGAATCGGATTATTGCTCGTGAAGACCTTAATATCACTGCAGAGAAGCCCCATCAAAAATTATGTATTGACCTTGTAGGAAAGCTCCCTCGTAGTTATGGCTTTTATTATGTTTTGTCCATTGTTGATGTATACACTCGTTTCATTTGCTACTTACCTTTAAAAACGGCAACCACTGCGGAAATCATCAGAACTCTAGAAAATGAATATTTCTACTTGTGTCCGTATCCGACTCACATTGAATCTGATAAAGGTCCACAGTTTGTTTCGCAACAGTGGAAAACCTTTTGTAATGAGCGTCGAATTCACCATATTCTAATCTCTCCATACAACCCGAGGGCGAACGGGATCGTAGAACGTTCTCATCGTGAGTTGAACCGAATAATAAGATTGATGTGTAAAAATAACCATACGAAATGGAAAACGGTGTTAAAACCTGCGCAGGACTTACTTAATTATTCGTACAATAGCACTATTAAATGTACGCCTGCGGAATTATTTATTTCTTTCTCAGCAGCTGATAGGTTTCGCGAAAATTTTCCTTAGCCCCAAGAATTACAGAGTGTGGAGAATTCGAGGCGTTATATACAAGTGGAACCTCGACTATTCTCAAAAAGTAAAAGAAATTTACAAAAGAGTTCGAATCATCTGGTAGAGATTAAAGAAGGAAATTTGATAATGGTCCGAACACATTTCCTTTCTGATGCTTTTAAGAAGATTACACATAAGTATATGCCTGTTTATACTGGGCCTTATGTGGTAACAAAATTACACAATAACTCTGTTTGGTTAAAGGATCTAAAGGGGAGAGAAGTACCAGCACACAATCTATGTAACATAAAACTTTTCGATTGCTCGATAGAAAAACGAGAAGAATTGCTTAAAGATTTCAAATAAAAAAATAATTCTTATTATTATTTTTTTTGGCCATCGGGGAAAAATGTAACGTACCGGTTTCCCGGTAACGACACATTGATTATTTAGTTGACTATTCTATTGTCTGGCGGCCCCCGTATAGTTAAACTCACTCTTGTTTGTTCTATAACATTGGTGGCACTCGTATAGTTAATCAGTGCAGTGTTGATATAGTACATGGATTAGTTTGTTGTTGGTGCTATTGTTTTGGTAGCACCCATATAGTTAATCTGTCACTTTTGATATAGTTAATGTTATAATAATGATATTTTGTTAGGTTGATTCTTCATTAATTTTCCCTTTAACTATGTTTGTTTTATATGCAACTGATAGATTATTTTTGTTTGGGTGAAGCTAAACAAGCTAATTTTGTCACTTTTGTAACTTCCCATATAACATTATTACCTTGAAACTACGGAACATTAGCCAATTATATTAAAGTTAAATATTAGAATAACGTAAATTATTAATCGGGAAAAACAGCATACATTCAAAACAATATTTTGAAATTAAAATGAATTCGTTCCGAGACGAAGTGAGTTGGTACTATCGTCCTTGAGATTAGTGACGTACTTTGTAGAAGAAGAAGAAGTAAAAAGATATAAACAACAGATTACCGGTGGCGGATCCTCCTGTAATTTGAAAGTCAACGTAGAAAATTTTCACTTTTGGACTTTAACCTTATCGAAAAAGTTTTCAGATCAAACCTTGATATTATAGGATTTAGTGTGGAACAGGAGGATCAATAAAAATTTAGTAAAATGCATTTTAGGATGCCACCCGATAAAGATTTGGTGTAATCCGCCATTTTGTGGAACAGGAATAATATAGCGGCTGAAATCCAGTTATAAAGGGAATCGACAGCCGAGCAGCTGCCAACTTAAGATGGCGCCTCGTAGGCTACAACCATAACATTACCATAGCAACCCACTAGTATGAACATTAACTGTTATGATAAAACCAGTTCGATTAAATATGGAAATGTTTTGCATTACGATGTATAGTTAAATCAGTGTTGCGTCACGCATCTTACGCATTTCCTATACATCTCTCCACTAGAATGAAATTTAACAATACTTGATTATAATAGTAGTCTGTCAACTTCAATCAAAATTTGTTTCGTTGTCCGTATTATCATTAGCTATGATCACTGCGAATAATATTACCGTTACATCTCGGAAACATTCTTCATCACGTAAAAATCTCGATCAATAGTGGCCTTAAGTGTTTATTTAAAGGGGAGTTCAGCTTTGGGTTGCTGCTCTTCATGTATTGAGACTGACTCATTATTTAGATTAGGTCGATTAATGGTGCTGATCTGAATATAAATAATTGTTACTGTGAAAAGCAAGTTGCGATAAACATTTGCAAATGCGTTCTCTCGATGTCAGATATTTCATTTATTGGATTCTTTTTGTTGTTTCATGTCATTTGTAGATAGCTCATAACTCGTCATCACGAAGTAGTTGTAGTGTATTTTAGTGTATGGCTGGATTAGTATATGCTCCTGCTCCTGCTTTAAAATGAATTGATAAAGATGGCAAGCTGTTTGTAGCAATGCGTACCGCTAATACACTTTATGCATACCTGGCTAGTGGTTAGGTTTGGTGGGATTCACTCATTGTTTTGAGACGCATATTATAATGATTATAAAGTTATTGAATTGGATCAGCCCATATCAATTTGATGACGTACATGTATATGTAATGTGTTCAGTCAGTCTCAGTAATGTTCCGTACATGTCTACTTATCATATTATAACCAACAAAACTCAAATATGTGTGATCTAGCTAAAGAAATGAAAGTAAAATATTGCAGTGTTTCTAAATTTATTAAGTCTTTGGAATATAACTGAGGGATACATTCAAAATGTGAACATTCTCAGAATTATCATGAAAATATGATCTTGTATAGACTGAAGTCGGTGATACGATCATAGTTAATTTTTTGCTGAAGCTATTATCAGTCCTCGTTGTATTTTTGGTTTGTATCATTGATATTGTCTGGAACAATAAAAGTAATTTGTTCGAATTAACCTTATTTATCAAGTGAGCGTGTTTTTGCATTAATGCATATATACATATTTTTCCTCTTTATACATAACTAATATATATTTGCAAATCGAAAACTATAAACATAAGATAAATAATTTCTTTACAGATCTTACTGCTGGTGTACAATTCTAGAAAGAACCTGTAATTATTTTATAAAGAAATTGCGTTCTGGGTTAAATAGTTATCAATATGGATTTTTTTATTTTTCTTTCTTTCATGGACGGAAAGTAAGCGTTATAAAGTGGTTCCTTTATTCCTTCTGATATCGTGATTAATCATAATAAATAAATCGTCTTCTTTCTCCTGTTTGTAAGGAGGGAGAGGTACGTTTCAGGCTATAGGGACTATAGTCCCCCTTAACGCTTAGGTATACACTGGATAAAATGGGCTTCAATCCTACTTTCTTTACACTGAATAAAGTGGTAAACCATGGTTTAGCTCCTCCCTTGATCATATACTGGATCCGTGGCTGTATATATATATAGAGAGAGGATGGCCCATTTTAATATTTCCACGAAGATATCTCGAAAACGATTGAACATTAATGAACCGAACAAAAACTCAAATAGAAAATGCCATGGGGCACACCGAACGGTGTTGTCGCGGTGCCTCTCGGGGCCGCCCTTCATGGGGTCCCAGGACCAAACTTTAAAATTTTAAATGGAAACATGGGACGAGTAATACCTCGTTCCATAGATCTTTAAAAAGTAAAAAGCGTTGTGGCAAAAGATTTTTCATATCGGTCACCGTATTCAAGATGGCCGCCGAGACGTGGTGTCCGTATCTGATAAAACGTCCAGTACCACTAATATGAAAGCAGTTGGAGATAAACGAACAATCAAAAAGTGAAACAGGAAAGGCATGGGGTGCGTCTAGTAATGTTCTCGCAGTGCTCTCAGGGATGACTTTCAAGGGGGCCAGACTTAGAAATTTGAAACCGAAATATGGGTTAAGTCATACGTCTTTAATAAATCTTGAAACACTAAACAGTGTTGTTGCAAAAGATTTTTCATATGGGTCATCGTTTTCAAAATGGCCGCCAAGACATGGTGCCTGTATCAGATAAAAGTCCAGTACCAGAGTTGGCGTGGGTCAGTGAAAACTTGACCCGCCACCCACCGTGGCCCACTCTGACCCATGACCCACATGATCCACCACCCACCCTGACCCACCACCCACCATGACCCACCACCCACTCTGACCCACCATCCACCATGACCCACTGTGACCCACCACCAACCGTGACCCACTCTGACCCACCACCCACCATGACCCACTCTGACCCACGACCCACCGTGACCCACCACCCACCATGACCCACTCTGACCCACCGTGACCCACCACCCACGGTGACCCACTCTCATCCACTTTGACCTACTCTGACTCACCAAAATCCATCGTCATCAACTCTGAACACGATCCACGGCCTCTTCTGTGCTGACAAAGAGTTTACACTTGAAATAAAACAAGACTGGGAAATTGTCACTAATCGGAGTTTGAATTTCTAGTTAATCGCTCAAGCACCACTCTGTTAGAATAACGGTGGATCTAATCTTTACAATATCAAATGGTAAATTGTTTGTCAGTGAAGAAATTGAAGCACTTAGAGATGAAGGGAAATTAGTGTGTGCCTAAAATATACTTGTACTAAGAGAGTATTCTTGCAATTGTTAATTTCTGAACGCATTCCACAAGAAACTTCTATTCGCAGGAAAATACCCCTGTACAATATGGAAAAGGTTATGGTTTCTCAGTTCACAGTATTTTTCTCACAAAAGACTTGAAAAATCAGTTTTTCATAGTGTATAAAGGTGTTCGGGTACCCTCTGTGAGAGCATCTCCATAAAGTATACTCATAATTGTAATTTGTGTAATCATTAAAACACCACGTTAAATTTAACAAATATGCATAATTGCAATTATTATGAATATTTATTCAAAGTAGTTTATCTAAAGCAAAGAAGAGACTTACTAAAAATTACGTACAAAGTTGAATAACACAAATAAGCCATTAGTAATACAAGTATACATATTCCATAACTCGTAATTATCCTCCTTAAAACAAATCTGAAATCGGGTTTATTTCCTGTTGGTAACTTTTTCGTGGTAAATCATCTGTAGCAAAATGATGTCCATCCTTCAGCCAAGAAATAACTAGCTCGTCTACTTTGAGCTTGTCTAGCGGTAAGCCATTAACATTGATGAACAACAAGTTAGACAATGTTTGAGCACTTAGTCTATTTCTAATTGCAGTCATCTATAAATTCATAAGGGGAAATCCCCGTTCGCACTCTGTCGTGGAAATTGATAATAGGGTCTACTTCTACCCGATTTCTGCAACTCCTCATCGACAATCTGCTTGTTAGACTTAAGAGTGACAACGAGTTTTCTTTGTCAGTTTTGAAATACTCAGCAAGAAGTATCATCTCTCTATCACTACACAACATCTTTTCCATATTGACCATATCAGTTGGCAATGTCAACTCATGGAGAACAGAACTTCATCTACCACGCCTTCGATAGGGAATCTTGTGAATAAATTATCAATTAAAGCCTGATAAACTGATGATTTCTTATTTGTTTATAAATTTATTTTTTATAATTACACATGAAGGTTTGATGCCATTACCAAGTTCCCTCCCCCGTTTAGATAGCGAAAGGGAACGAGGTTCCTGGAAAGTGTTCAGAGGTGAATGGGAATTTCCCTCCTTCTTCCCCTTCAATTACCACACTGATGTTTGCCATGTGCCAAATTACGATGAATTTCAATTAAATATCAAGTATAATTATTTCCTTGTTCCATTATCGATACTTTTCGGTGGAAGAAAGGACGAAATTTGAAAGTTCCAAATCAAGGTAAGTAGTTCAACATAAAGGGAAAAAAGTGTAAAATTTTCCATATAATTATGCGTACAATCCAAGCTTAAAATTTCCGTGTAATTAAACTTACAGTACAAATTTTATGCCTATTTTTCTCACAACTTTATGGGTTGATTGTTCTGTGCTGTAAGCGCTCCATATAATAAACATAAGCTTCAGCAATTATTATAGTAGAAAGCAATGGATATATGAAGCCAAGCACTGTATTTTTTGTTTCTGATTTTTTTTTCTTAAATAACATCGATCGTTTTCGATCATTTTTACAAACCAACTTACTACCAATTTTCCATATATAGAAAGTGGCCCCCAGCCCCCCTTAAAGGAGAATTTAAAAAATGCTAGGACACATTCTGTTTATTTTCAATAAAGAGTTAATACACTGAATTTCAGCTCCGTAAGTTTAACGACGTGCGAGATACTAATTTTATTTTTTCGCAAAAAAAATCGGATCCTCACTACATCCTTAGGATATTATGCATTATAATGAAAGCAATATAACATCCCAGTTTGGATTAAGGCCTAACTATATACCAAAGGTAATTTCATTTGACTTTGCAATTTGACCGTGCTGATACATTCACATAGTTACATTCAATTTTTATATAATAATTTATATATTATAGTGATTCAAAAATGTATTTTTTCCAGTAGTTAGCTCCTCTAAAAACTCACAGGTCTCGAAAGCCAAGTAGTAGTATAAGTCCTGTGCTATTATTATAATTACAAATATCAATATCCAAAAGTGCCTGAAGTTCTTTTTTTCACTTGGTTAAATATACTCACCTCAGGTAAGTAGACAGAAACAAATGGAAAAGGAAGGGAAATGAAGGTCTTGAAAGTAAAACGAAGACAAATTTACCAGTCTTCAGAAGATACTGTCTACAATGCAGTGAGCAGAGTGGATTTGTAGATCATAATGAGTCGGTGGGTCGCAGTTGGTCATGGTGGGTGGTGGGTCGCAGTGGGTCACGGTGGGTGGTGGGTCACAGTGGGTCACATGCTGTTGACCCACGACCCACTGAGAAAACTTGACCCACTTGACCCACTGACCCACTCCATCTCTGTGGAGTACCACTAGACCCCTAATATGAAAATAGTTGGAGATAAATGAACAGAATAAAACTCGCATAGGAAAGCACAAAGTGTATTTATCATTCCACAGCTCAAGTTAAATGCAACGGAGAAAAAGATTATAAAGTATAATATAATTGATATGATGCAAAAGAGGAAATGATAGAAAATTATTTTTCCGATCTCTGTCCGTAAGTAGGTGAAGCGGGAATGAATGGTAAAATCTCAAATGAGAACCTCATTTTTATTTGCAATAAATATGGTTTGTCTGAAACACTTGTGTGTACAAATGACTGGTACTATAATGAATAAAAATAAAGTGAAATAAGGTGAATAAAAATAAGGTGAAATTCAAATTTAACAACATTTTGCCCGCCCCTGATAATTTAACGCAATGCGTGCAAGATTTTTGTCGTTACTAAGGATCACAACTAAAATTACCAAGTTGTTCGGAATGTAACTGTGGACAACATCTCAGTGAAACTCATATTCTATCACATGCAAGAAGACATAGAAGGAAAAGAAGCGAACCAATATCATGCAGACGACTGTTGAACAAAACCAATGTTTGTAAATATTGTTCTAAAATTGTATTGTTCGACAAATTTTTTACGCATTTCAGTTGATTCATTTTTGCATCAAACCTTTGCCTCCAATCAAAATGGAAGGTACCATTTAACAAGAATTTTACATACTTTATCGCATTACAGACATATTTATTTCTTATAAAAACATATTTCAAATAACTTTGTTTCGTAGATACAATTTGCAAAAACTAAGGCTCTCATTTGCAATTCTACGGATCCTTCCCGCTTCACTCACTTACAGAGTGAGGTTGGAGCAATCATTTTCTAGGAGTTAGATTTCTTCCTTTCCATTATGGTACTTTCACTCTAATCATTTTTTTGATTGTTGCAACATTCCCGAGATATAGAATGATAAATACCCTCTGTGATTTTCTATTCGAGTATTTGTTCTGGTGTTTTCATATTAGTGATACTGGACGTTTTATCTGATGCAGGTACCATGTCTTGGTCATTTTGAAAACGGTGACCCATATGAACAATCTTTTGTGACAGCACTCTTTAGTTTTTAAAGATATGTCGGACGAGGTATCACTCACCCCATGTTTCCATTTACAATTTTGAAGTTGCGCCCTTGGCCCCCATGAAGGGTGGCCCTGGGAGCCTCCGCGACAATATCAATCGATGTGCCACATGAGTTGAGTTGTTGTTCGGTTCATTTATGTTCAATCGTTTTCGTATTAGTGGTACTGCATGTTTTACTGTATCTGGTAGAGGCAACATGTCTTGGCGGCCATTTTAAATACAGTACCCGATATGAGAGATCTTTTGCCAGAACGCTTTTTAGTTTTTAAAGATGTATCGAACGAGGTACCACTCACCCCTTGCTTTCATTGAAAATTAAAGTTGGTCCCCGGGAACCCATACAGGGCGGCCCTGGATGGCACCGCGACCATATATATATATATATATATATATATATATATAGAGAGAGAGAGAGAGAGAGAGAGAATTATATTTGCATCAGCAATGGATTTTGTTTCGGAAGAGGCTTGAGGAACGAGTAAGGAACATTTGCGTTGTACGTGCAATGCAAAAAAATTATCACAAATTTATTTCGGGAGGGGTTTGAACCCGATAACCATCCCCTAAATACGCCACTGTACATCACTCAACCGTTCTCATATTACCTAACACAGCAACGAAACAAATTTTGAGTGAAGGCATTTTAGTATATATCAATATCAATATTCGAGACGAGACCGAGACTTTCGAGACTGACCTAAGTCTCGTCTCGGTCTCGTCTCGATTTATAGAGGTCTGTCTCGGTCTCGGTCTCGTCTCGGTATTTAGAAGTCCGTCTCGGTCTCGGTCTCGTCTCGGTATATAAAAGTCCGTCTCGGTCTCGGTCTCGGTACCATCCCTACGAGTGAGCGCGAGCCAAGTTAACAGAAGTGATCGTCATCCCAGTTAAGAGAAATGAGCGCGAGTGCGAATGAGCGCGAGCCCAGTTCAGAGAAGTGATCGCGAGCCCGAGTGAGCGCGAGCCCAGTTCAGATTAGTGATTGTGAGCCCGAGTGAGCGCGAGCCCAGTTGAGGGAAGTGAGAGCGAGCCCGAGTGAGTGCAAGCTCAGTTGAGAGAAGTGAACGTGAGCCCGAGCGAGCGCGAGTTAAATTGAGTGCGAGCCCGCGCTCACTTCACACTTACGTGGACTCATTTGCCTTAGAGTAAAAAAAAAAAAAAAAAAAAAAATAGGAAACTCATTCCATGTGCAGAATTGTAAAGGAAGAATGAAACAACTTTACAAAAAGGAAAAGCACATTTTTAGGTCTGAGCTGTCATTTTATTGTCCAGAGGACTTGAAACATCTTTCGATAGAGAACCGACTTTTCATGGTTATTATGAGAGGATGGTATTTGTTTGAGGCAGGTATTTGTTTTTGTTGTTTTAGTAACAACTTCCATGACCCAAGCTTTTTTTTTTTTGTGTGTGTGTGTGTTTGTGAAATCATAGAGTAAGGAAACTACTTGACCTTGCGAAGTAGAAAATTTATTTACTAGCAACTAATGAAGCTGTGCGTTCATAGAAAAGTCGAGCGAAGTAATTATGTATTATTTAATTGTAGCTTCTTTAGATCCCAATAAACAAAAGCTCACCGATAGCAAACATAAGCTCCCTTGAGGGACTTGTAATAAAATTCACCAAATATTGAAATTCAGGTGTTAGTTACTTCCTAAGCAGAAAATGGAGGTACTATCTTATATAACTTTCTATCAGGTATAAAAAAAAAATAAGGACGTTGCGGAGTTGCGTTGTATTAAACGTGGGCAGACCTTGAGGAACTTGTAATAAAATGCCCTGGATATTAAAATCTAGCTTTTGACTACAATTACAAATAGGCCAAATAACTCGTTAGAAAGTAGAGCTACTAATGTCGTATAGCAGTTATCAGATATCAGAATAAAATAGGGATGTTGTAAGTTTAATATGTGAAGCATAAGCGACAGTAAGCCTAATTTTGGCCCTGGAAATTTTCGAACCAAATTTTTCTTACAAGCGTGACAATTCATCAATATTGCATTAAAATAATTTCATGATTAGGCATGAATACTTACATAATAGAATTTGCTTGCTAACAGGACCTTTTTTTTTTTTTTAACGAAATCATCATACTCAGATATATTTAGGCATTGCTTCTTAGTGCTGCCGTCGTGCCTGCAGACCAACACTCAAATATCTTTCTTATTTACTAACATTAAGCTTTTTTTTTTTTTTTTGGTTCATAAATTGTTTTGATCTAAGTAAATAAGAAAGAGTTTCATTTGATGAGTATTGGTCTGCAGTGTTATGACAGCCTTAAGACTTGAACTCTGCAACACTCTTAGTATTTTATTCTGATGTCTGATAACTCCTATATGACGTTAGTCAAAGCCCAGATTTAAATATCAGGAGCATTTTATTTCAAGTTTCTTAAAGTCCGCCCACGTTTAATACATTAAACCCTGCAACATCCTTATTATTTTATTTGTATATCTGACAACTGACATATAGCATTAATATCTCTATTTTCTACTGAATTAGGCCTACTGCTAGTCAAAGTCTAGATTTTAATACCTCTTTATACCCATCATACGCTTTTCTAAAGCGAAATGAAATATATATCAGATACTTTCAGCCATAGCGAAAAAAAAAAAAGAAAGATACTCTTTCCCCAAATTCGTTTTCCGATATTTCTGTGCTACAAAATTTCTTGCACTGAAAGTTTTAGCATAGGGTAGGGGTTGGATTGCTCTCTTCAGTTTGTCCAAATTCGTTTTAAATTCAATTCGTCCAAATTCAATTCATATTTTAATACTCAAAATCTACTTCATATTAATATTCTAAGTTTCACATTTTCAGTTTCATTTTTCAGTTTCAGTTTCATTCTAAGTTCATTTTTGTCACATTTTCAGTTTGCCATTTTTCCATTGCTTGCTTCTATTTATTTTATTCAGGTTTATTTTCCTTTGCAATTCAATTAATTAAACCTATAAATGTAGTTAGTTATCATTATTGTACCGGTATTCTTTATTGCATTAATTATCTTATAACACAATTATATTATTAGTGATGAGCTTATGTCCGCTTTCGCATTAACATAGGTGAGCTTATGTCCGCGACATTTAAAGAGGGTCGCAAACGATATGCAGGAAACATTATTTTCTCTTCCTGGGTTGTTTCTTCTCTACTTGACAAATGTTATATTGCTTTGCTTGGTGAATCCGTTTCCTTGAACATTCAGAAAATCAACTTAAACTATTGCTTTTGCAAAACTCCTCTTTCTTTTAATCCCCAAACGGAAACACGACGACAGAAAGTTTCGGAAAGTCTTGCTATTTTCACTGTTAGTTTCTCTTTTTAGATAGTGTATATTTACAACGAAGGCGGTGCACGTGCACCGGTTCACCCCTAAATCCGGCCCTGTACATATATGTATGTTATATACGTCCATTTGTATGAGATCCTAACCGCCCATACTGTTTCATACGGAAAGTACGTACACATGGAACACTTACAGAAAGTATTATAAAACATGCGTTTTCAGTTATACGTTTGCAGTACATTTGCAGCCCAAAAAGTATAGGATTTACAAATGTAACATACGATTTTACGTACGCCACGTACACTTTTTTCTCAGTGTATGGCAGTATTACAAGCTCTCCCACTGGTCTAGTGGCTAAAACGCGCGACTTTGATTATCGATTCCCTGTGGGAAAGTATTGAACGACAGTGGTTCAGATTCCACGTTAAAACTATAAGTCCATGTCACATATAGCCTTGCTGATGAAAGGGGACGGTGAAAGATAATCAATTAAACAATCAACAGTATTTCAAATTTCAACCTGCATAAACAACCTATGACTTGTAGGACTAGTTCATTTTGTTAAAGCAGCTGTTTTAACGAAGTTTAGTATTAACGTGTCAGGTATTTCTATGAGGTAAGAAAAAACATTATTTTGTAACTAAATGATAGCTTTATCCACGAAACAATGAAAATCGATATAAAAATGACTCACATTATTTTAACAAAAATCGATTAAGATAATAGTTTGGGCTGCCGCAAAAATAGGAAAAGTTAGAAAACTCCGATTAATTGTAACAACTCCATCAGGGGTTGAAATTGGAGGGGGTATACGCCATTTATCAGCCCATTAAGGTGTACAAATTCGCGATCATGACTCTCGCGCTCAACTGGGCTCGGGCTCAATAATACGTCCCCAAGCCCAATTGAGGGAATTGAGCGCGAGCTCAATTGAGAGAAATGAGCCCGAGCGCAAGCGCAGTCGAGAGAAGAGAGCGTGAGCCCAAGTGAGCGATTGTCCGAGTGAGTGCGAGTTCAGTTGAGAGAACTAAGCGCGAGCGCGAGTGAGCGCGAGTCCGGGTGAGTGCAAGCCTAGTGGAGAGAACTGAGCGCGAGCCCGAGTGAGTGCGAGATCAGATAAGGTCAGTGAGTGCGAGCGCGAGTGAGCGCGAGCCCAGTTGGGAGAAGTAATCGCGAGCGCTAGTGATCGCGAGTCCAGTTGAGCCAAGTGAGCGCGATCCCAGGTGAGTGCAAGCCCAGTGGACAGAAGTGAGCGCGAGCCCGAGTGAATGCGAGCTCAGATAAGATTAGTGAGTGCGAGCGCGAGCCCCGTTGGAAGAAGTGATCGCGAGCAGTAGTGATCGCGAGTCCAGTTGAGACAGGTGAGCGCGAACCCGAGTGAGTGCGAGCCCAGTCGAGAGAATGAGCGCGTGCCCGATTGAGTGCGAGCCCAGTTGGGAGAAGTGATCGCGAGTCCAGTTGAGACAGGTGAACCCGAGCCCGAGTGAGTGCGAGCCCAGATAAGATTAGTGAGTGCGAGCGCGAGCCCAGTTGGGAGAAGTGATCGCGAGCACTAGTGATCGTGAGTCCAGTTGAGACAGGTGAGCGCGAGCCCGAGTGAGTGCAAGCCCAGTCGAGGGAGATGAGCGTGAGCCCGAATGAGAGCGAGCCCAGATAAGATTAGTTAGTGCGAGCGCGAACCCAGTTGGGAGAATTGATCGCGAGCACTAGTGTTCGTGAGTCCAGTTGAGACAGGTGAGTGCGAGCCCAGTCGAGAGAGATGAGCGTGAGCCCGAGTGAGAGCGAGCTCAGATAAGATTAGTGAGTGCGAGGGCGAGTGAGCGCGAGCCCAGTTGGGAGAAGTGATCGCGAGTCCAGTTGAGACTGGCGAACGCGAGCCCGAGTGAGTACGAGACCAGTTCAGAGAGATGAGCGCGAGCCCAAGTGAGTGTGAACTCAGTTGAGAAAAGTGAGCGCGAGTCTAGTTGAGACAGGTGAGCGCAAGCCCGAGCGAGCCCAGTGGAAAATGGCCACCTCTGGTGTGTATTGCTGTTACGAGAAATCAAATATCAATACATATAATCTGTTAGTTAAAGGTTTATACATTTTTTATATAGTACAAAGTTCTCCCACCTGGTCCAGTACTGAGCGCGTGTACCTTTGGTGCCCATAGTCCTGGGTTCGATTTCTGGTTGGAAAGAAAGAATTTTAATTCTCACAATCAATTCATTAGTAAGCCGTCTCCTTTATGGTCAAGTACAAAACATAGCTGGAGCGCACCCATGGGTCCGTACCCCAAAAGCTTCATTACTCGACGTACATATGTATCATTTCTTAAATCCAACTATCAGAGACGTACGCAGGGGGTTGGTCCTGGGGGTCCGGACTCCCTCCCCCCGAAATTTCGACTTTTGTGTAAATTTACCCTAATTTTAGGGGCCATTTTAGGAATTTTAATATAAAATACCCTCGTATTGAGTTTGCACCCCTCCCGAAATAATTTTCTTCGTACGCTACTGCCAACTACACCTGTTTAGCAGAGGAATACTTGATATAGAGTAAAGATTTGACCGGATTCATCATCTGTACTGTTTCTTTTTTGATGAAAATAATATAATTTTATCATTTTCTGTGAGAATATAGATGTTAGTACTTAAAAATTATTTATCTTTTTTTTTTTCGGCTATAGCGTAACACCCGCTCGATGCTGCCGTAAACATAGTATAATGTAGTATTGGACCAAACCAAATCTTGGACTCCTCCAAACAGGAATTTATGTGCGTGTGCCTGTACCTGAAGGTCGTTAAACTAAATAATTTATTTTTCATTCATCTTTACAGCAAGTAAATTAAAATTAAAACTCTAGTCAGGAAATTAAAAAAAATATATATATGAACCGTAGACTCTATCATATTCGCAAGGAACAACATACATTTCGAAGTCGTTCCTCTTCATTATCTCGAAAACAAGCATGATAATTTGCTTTGAAGGAAGTAATTATGTTTAGCTCGATGTCATACATCACTATATAATATGATAACATATATACAGTATATCTTATTGCTGACAAAAATTGAAGCTTCAGAATAGATCAAAATTTAGCTATAGGGTATATCACATTACATCTTGTATGGGACAAGTGTCTAATGTCGGGGCAGCCGTGGCTCAGCGGTAAAGATTTCATCTCTGATGTATGGGGTCCTTGGTTCGATTCCAGCTCGTGTCAAGTGAGCCTTCTGGTGGACAAACACCATGTGCGTGTTTTCTCGAGGTTTTTCTGTTTCCCCCACTTTCTTCATTCCACCATTTCGTTCAATTCTTATAATCACCGCCTTCTCCCTAACAGCACACGATGTGCTAGGCATGTGCCATTTAGATGCCCCACCTACTTTTTAGGTACCCGACACTTGGCACATATTATATTCATGTGCTAAGTATGTACTTCAGGTACCTACGTTTTAGGTACTTTTTACACCTAATTGATATTAGCAGCTATGTACCACAAATATAGCACTTATATACCTGACTCAGTTTCGCACTCTATAGCCTATTATACATCGTCATACTTTTCCATTAAATATTGTATCAAACTTTTCTTTGACGGTAATTTGGTCAAATAAGATGGCTAAAACTTTCGCACCCATTATAAACGATCAAATATAAAGATGAATATCATTGCTCAATTGTTTATATTTCTTGATTCATTTGTTTGGTTACTTAAACGTATAAGTGAGTTTTATGGTGGCACCTGCTTCTGATGTAATTATAATCAATAAGGTTGTAGAAATGAATGGAATGACTATTCACAGTTCCTTTATTTCTATTCCCAAATACACCTTACCTTCATGTTTTCTTTCTTGTTCACTAAATACCTATGAATTTATGTTATATGTGCTAGTCTGATGCTTAAATTTTATCTAATTCAGTTAATTTCCGAGTAACTTTTGTAGCTTTGGGACACTGATTAAGAGTAAATAGTCAGTCATAAAAATATTAGGTTTCACAGTTGAAATGAGAGAGTACATATTAAAGAGGATTCTGCAGGACATTAAATTCCGTAGGAATTTTTCACAGTATAGGAAACTATTCATTTATATTTAGAAATGCGAAAATATTAATGCTCTGGCCTATGCAACATCAAGTGTTTCTCACACTATCCCCCCTCTCAGTCACTCATGCCCCTGCCTGTTGCAAATACAACCCTGTGCTAAGTCGTGGGTCCCCTGCTGTGCTTCTTCTTTGAACCGGTTTAAATATCATTCCCTCTTTTAATGGCCACCTAACATAAGTTGCTTTTTCTGCAGTTTTTTAAAATGGTATTCGTCCGACGCGTATTTATAATTTAAAGAAAGTCCTCGTAAAGTGACTCTGCACTCATGAATGCAACTCCTACCCTAAGAAATAATTTTTAAGACTTTACGAATGAATTTCGTGAAGAAATACTTACATATAGTAAGATAGCACATAATCATTCGAGACAAATCATATTCATGTATATTGTCATTCTATACGCAATAACCTGAGCATACCATAAAGTAATAACATACCAGAACGTCTTAAGAAATCATTTAAATGAAGAAAAGTGAAAGTAAATGTTTGTTTTTTTAAATTGCACGGAATATTCTCAATCTACACCAATTTTGGGAAGTCACCTGTGGTACGTTGGCCTAATATTCTTTAATTTTATAGTTATACAAAACAGATTACTGCTAGTATGCATCGAAAGAATGTCAACTGCTTTCCGTGTCCACATCATACTCGATTTTAGTGCAACCGCATAGCGATTTTCGTTTGTTTTCTTTGATACAATGTTGGATAGAAATAGAACAAGTTCTAATTTAGAACAGTTGTATCAAATGTAACCAACCCAATAGTTGCATACAACTTGGTATAATACATGTTCAAATTCCACTTTGATGAAATATTTGATACAATATATGATGGAATAATAGTTCGTCTATAACGGGCTTAACAGTCATTTGTTTTTATGATGTCACTTGGGACACATATCTGTCATGTTCTAGGTACGTCCTTTAGGTACATACTGTTTCAGATAGCCTAACAGCACAAGGTGTGCTAAGCATGCGCCGTTTAGCTGTTCTAAATCCATGTCCCACATATTGATACATTTGTTGCTTCTTTCTCTTAGCAATTGTGTACTAGAAGCAACAAACGCATCATTTTTATTAGATGGCAAGTGTCACTGATCATTTGAAAGTGAATATGGAAAAACCATGAAGTAAAGTAAATAGACACTCGTTATTTTGTTATAATAACATAATATTTTGTTGAGATTATATCTGATCCCAAACCGTTATCGTCGAATATACGCGGTTAAAGGAGCACTCTGATTAATCAAATTCAAAACCCTCAACAATTTATCCGTTTAAAAGCGACGTTCTCTTGGTGGTTCGCGCTCACCCTACCCTGGGATATTTTTTTCACTTGTTTAAAGTTTTTTTAGGCTCACCTTAATGTAAGCACATTACGCATATAGGCGATTTAACATATTTTGGGGGAGTACTTTTGTGGTTCATTGACGCTTACGGCATGGGGAACATACCTAGAACATACAGTAGGCACGTTTCCCGGGTACATATCAGGCATGTGCCTAGGGGCAGACATAGATTGTGACTATCACTTGCTATCCAAGTGATTTCTCTCTCAGGGATACATAAGGCACATATTGGACACATTCTTATGAACCTGAGGGAACATGATAGGCATATGTGTACTATGTAATTGTGCTGTTAGGGCTTTAGCCTAACCGACATAACCATGGGACGTAAACCTTAAAGATTTTATTTATTTAATTGTTTGTGTGACTAACGTCATGACAGAGTCCTAATACTAAGATTGATTGCTGTACACCAGCATTCGTTTCATTTTTATAGGTGTCGTGATTATTGTAATTAAGGACACATTTTAAGATTTACAGAAACCTTGTTATCATTTTCTTGAAAACTACGCTTAGGGATTTACATTGATCTGTATCATTATGTTCAGATCAATGAAATCTATCGCTGCTTGAATGTTTCATCTTTCTATGGTTCGTTTTTTTTTTTTTTCGTGTTTACGTAATTGTAGAATATTCAATACTTACAGGACGATAGTTTTATGAAGTCGAAATTTTCCTTGGTTTTAAACGTACCAAGCACTCACGAGTTGTAACCTTCATTTTGTCATTTGCCAGAAGATTTTTTTTTCTTTTAGAATCATGCTTTATCATTAACGTATCTATTTTCCATTCTAAAATTAAAATCACATTTCTGCAGTGCAGCTCAGAGATATAAGCATTATTGCAGAAAAAATATCTGTAAAACATTTGATTTGCTTCTTTTACACAGCATGATTAAAATGTTTGTTATAATCACATAAAATAAATTTTGTGTAGCTGCTCGTTCCTTCTCGATTTTCTTTATTCGATCAGGTGAATGGATTGCGCATTATTTCGTCCAACACAAATAATCCGGTATGTAAAGAAGTTACTTACACTGAGAAAAAAATTGTAAGTGACGTACTTAAAAAGACAGGTTACATGCGTAATTCCTGTAGTTTTTGGACAACGTACAGCAGACGTATAACTGAAACGCATGTTTTATAATACTTTCTGTATACATGTTCCATCTATACGTACTTTCCGTATGAAACAATGTAGGCGGTCAGAATCTCACATACAAATGGACGTATGTAACATATAGCTGACGAAGGAAACATAAGAATATGCATGTGATATACGGAAAACTGTTAGATGTCAGACATCCTGCAACGGCATGAGGTAACATATAAGGGCAGTGCCTATGTAGCATATGGATAACGTACGCTCAATACTGATTTCTGTAGTAAGCAAGAGGATATCGTATATTTGTACAATATACCGCTGTCCGGAGAACGGATTTTTCTCTGTGTATATACTTGATTTTTTAATTATTACCTTATATATTGCCAAATATATATTGTGGGTGGGGGTTGGGTAAAACGACCCTTTTGATTTTTCTCACTTTTAGTCACTGTATTACAAACTGTCCTGTCAATCGTAAGTTATTGCACTTATGATGCGCTGTCACTCGACATATCTAGCATACACTTCTATATTTGATTTTATTATTATTATTATTACTTGGTAACATCATATATTCTGGAGGTATTTTCGGATTAGATCATTTTCCTTTCGATTTTTCCGATTTTTGGTCAATATACTTCCCATTGCTTCTTCTATCATAAATTGTAGCACTTATGCTACGCTCACAATCCAAATGTCTAGTAGACATGCCTTTGAATTATTATTACCAGTTAATTGTTATACAGGGTGTTTCAAAACAACAAGCGCACGTTTGAGAGGAGATTCCTAACATCAAGATAAGATAAAAAGTATAGACCAACCTGGGTATACAAATGCTTTCTTTCGGAGTTATCGGCTGCCAAAAACATGCAAAAATGAACTTTAAATGTCCATAACTCCAAAACTATGGAACCTATCGTGGTCAAGCCCAGACTTCACTTAAAAATTAATATTTACTCTATTTAAAAATCCATGTTTCAGAGTCCTAAGGTACTTACGCAGCAAGTTTTGTAAAGGAAATTCGGCTGGGGGAATATAATTTGAAGTACTTACCAACTACCTCTATAAAAATTGTTGCAGAAGTACCGCAGGATTCTCAAACATGGATATTTGGATAAGGCACATGTTAGTTCCTAAGTGAAGTCTTGACCCGACAACGGTAGGTCTCATAGTTTTGGAGCTGTGGACCTTTCAATTTCATTTTCTCATGATTTTGGCAGACTATTATTTCGAAAGAAGCGTTTATGCACCCACGTTAGTCTATACTTTTTGTCTTATCTTGGTATCAGAAATGACCTCCTAAACGTTTATCGGTGTTGGTTTGAAACACCTTATACATTGTGGATGGATTTTTCGAGTATATCGCCCCTCCTGATTTTTCCAATTTTTGGTTCATAGATTACTCATTATCAGATTTACTATAAATTTCGGCATTTAAGCTGTCCTCGCACAGCATATATCTACTAGACACTAGTATGTTTGAATCTTCAATTTTTATTTAACAATGTTATATACCGGTAATGTGATTGGATTTTCGGAGTGGATCACTCTTTTAAATGTTTTCCATTATTTGTCAGTTGATATTGCGTTGTTTCTTCGACCATAAATAATATCATTTATGCTGCCCTAGCATCCTATCATCTATGTTTCAATTGTTCATTTTTATTGTTACTTAATTGTTGTATGCCGCAGCGCAAATCTGCCTTCGACATTGAGGGTGAAGGGCAAGTAAGACCTTTTTTTTTTTTTTTTTTTGTTAAGCGATGCTCAAAATGTTTGTGAAGTTGAAAAACAATCCTGCGGAGGATGTGGGAGCAGAGTTGTCTTGAACATTGGGAGAGGGGGAGATTTGAGGCACTTCTGGGGGAGATCAATTTCATTTCACTTTCCTTTGTGGCAATCGGACAAATCACCAAATTTTCCCCCCAAAAGACACATCTCAAATCGGATTATTGGGGTGGGGCAGTCCCCCAAAGTTCCAAGATTGGAGGGGACATATTCCCCTCCAACCCTCGAGATTTTTGCCAGTGGTTGTATGTAGTAGAGGGATTCTTGGACTACATCGACTGTTTTGTTTTGTTTTTTCCATTTTTGGTGAATGGATTACCTATTTTCCATTTATCTTAAATTATTACATGCTTTCACAACGCATGTGTCTACTAGATACTTATTTATTTGTTTGTTTTTATTATTATTTATTAATTCATGTAATATAAAACGATTCTTGGAGTAGCTCATCCATCATTTTTTTCTAATTTGTGGTGAATATATTTCCCATTATTCCATCGATCGTAAATTATTGCACTTATGCTGTATTTTTACCAGATATATGTAATAAGCACTTCAATGCTTGAATGTTTTATTATTTATTAATGTCATAATCTGTGGAGGAATTTTTTGGAGTAGATTACCCCTGTTCATTTTTTTCCATTTTAAATCAATAGGCTGCACATATATCATATTACTTACGTTGCACTCTCATTCCATGTATCTATTAGACATTTATATACTTGATTTTCTCAGTCTATATATGTTGCAAACCATGACAATATGATTTCTAAAAGGGTACTTATATAGATAATTCAGCTTAGCAGACGAATGATATTTTCGTCACCTTTATTGGTATAAAATCACGCATAAAACTTTTCGTAATGTTGCAATCCTAGCAAAAAAGTTAAAAATCCGCTGGCAAGAGTGTACTAAGATCACCCCAGTAGCAAAGTGCGTTTCTCACCACAAATTCCATTTGGTGTTAGCTTGGATACTACCAGGGCCAGGGACCTCAAGCACTACAATACAACGATTTACCGTTTCAAAAAAAAAAAAAAAAAAAAATCTGACTATTATTTTTTTTTATTTTTCATTCATTCAGGACTACCGACCTCGACATGAGCATTAACGCAGAAATATCGAGGATAATTAAAGTTCCCGCTTCTCTCCCATCTGGAATTGAACCCGGGACTAAAGGTGCCCGTGCTAAGGACTAGATCAGTAAACAGGTTAACCACTGCCCATTGTATTGTGTGTAAATATAATTTCCCTATATCTAGTTGATTATGGTTATATATTTCGACCACATTCATACCTTTTCATCATGAAAGGAACCACTATAACTAGGATTAGTTTACTGTGTAGTTAGATTTTTCCTCGGGCGTAATAGTAGTGGTTTTTACCGTATAGAAAAGTACTTTAGAAACTGTGAGGATTCTGTACGTTATGTGTGGTAAGGGAATGTGACACTTGGTAAAAACCACTACTACTCACAGTTTCACAGTTTCACAGCGTTCTGTAAGTTTTAATGACTTGCCTAATTTCTCTTCTTTAACTGCTCATGAGTCAGGCAAGTTTGTAAAAACTGGTGGTTTCTTTAACACTAACAATGTAATTATATTTTCAAACAGAAGTTTCAGACTTTTCGGTGGGGGCTTTTGCCTCCTAAAACCGTTTCCCTGCAGAAAATAAAAAAAAGTCTTCGTTTATTTTATGTGTACTATCTACCTGCCAAATTTTATCAAAATTGGAGTGTTACACTTGGGAAGTGTTACTTGTAAGTGGCAGCATTGTCGTATCGGTAGGTTGGGAGTAATACTCTGTGTTTTAGACACTGCTTCCATTTCGCTTCAAAACGTGCTATGTATATGCATACATAGTGTAAATGGAGGTTTTACACGAGAAGAATAGCATGGTGCAATAAAGTTTTGTTTTCGCTTGAACCATACAGCTTCTGAAACATACGAAAAGCTCAAGCAAGCTTGTTCTGGAGTCAACAGTCGAGGTACCCAATGGGCACAAACACGGGACATACTTAGGTGTATTACTGGAAAAACACTCCCATATGAAATTCCCAATACTTCACTTAGTTTACGTAATGCTATCCATCGATCCCCACGGACAATCACAGCAACATTATTGATGCTTTTGTCTGTTACAGCAGAAGCCGAAACAGTCACAGCAGAGGCGGAAACACCTGGTCCAGCGTGCTTAACGCATGAAACTAATCCTTTGAATTCTTTGAACCCTCGAAACACTGTTGTTCGAGGTAATGCACTTTCAACGTAAGCTTGCTTGAGATTTTCGTATGTTCCAGATGCTGTATGGTTCTGTAAGCTGTTTACAAAAACCGTGAAGATCATAATTTCGTTTTCAGCACTTTGATATCTGAAACCAAGCGAAATCAAAATTTTATTGCTCCATACTGTTCTCGTGTGACTTCCATTGTATGCATATATACAGCACGTTGTGGGGCGAAATGGAAGCAGTGTCTAAAACACAGAGGGTTAC